>NC_133777.1:55123171-55192618 GCF_003597395.2 Chelonoidis abingdonii
GGGGGGGGGGACATGAAAAGAAGGTGTGTATTTGAGGTAGGGAGGATTGAAAACAGAAAATGTTTCACTAGAATATCTAGCTCTAGAGCTTGCAGGTTTAGAAATCATATGGCATTCACAGGCATGGGAGTGGTTAATTGACATGGTGGTAGAAAATCGGAAGCCGAAGGAGCTTTTTCTATACTGGGCTCACATTGGCAGGCTCACCTGTACAGCTGGACTGGTAGATGCACTAGTGGAGAATTATTTTTTGATATAATTCTCTACTGCAATCAAGGTCTAAAGAAAGAAGGCCAAGTTGGTCATTCAATCCTTGTTCCCTCCACCCAGACTATAATGGCTAACTAGTGCCAACTATGGTTTTTTTGCTTCGAACACCAGTCCACTAGAGACTGGACAGAGCCCACAAAAGGGATCTCCTGTAGGGCTTTAAACACCCCTTAGATAGTACCAGCTTTCTGGCCTGACCAATCTGGCTTGGATTTGGACCAACAGCATCTGAACTGATCCTCAGCCATCTAACCTCTTCTTCCTGGGTGTCTCAAATATAGTGTAAAAACCTTAATTTAGGAGTACAGAAGCAGACTGCTGAGTACATTTCTCAAGCAAGTCACAAGCTGTGCTATACATGTATGTCTCATCGCAATCACAGATATCCCACTTCTAGCCTGAAGTGCTGTTCTTAACCTTCAGCTTGCACATGAATACAAATTATTCCAGTACTACAGAACGTGAGAGCAGTTCTGTTCCTTAAAAGAACTTTGTACGTTCTGTGGTCACAATTTTTCATAATCATGTTGTGGGGTGACAACTGAGAGAACTGTTTCTTGCACCTTCCATCGGAGGTTCTCAAAATACATTACAAACTTTAATTAACAAAACCTCACCCGATCCTGCTGAGGCGGGTATGCACTTCCAGCCCCATTCTACAGATGGATAAATGGAGGCACACATGGTTTCTTTAAGACCGTGTTAGAGCCAGAAAGGAGAATTCAGACATCCTGAGGTCCCTGTTCCAACCATTAGATCCCACCACACCTACTGTAAAAAAGGAATGTTCACCCTTCCCCGAGCCACGGCTACCACCTGGCCCGGTGTGAGCTATTCTCAGGCTTGTCACAATTCGTATGATATTTGGAGGGGGACGGGGGATGGAGAGGCAAGGGGATAAAGATTTTCTGTCTCTCATTGAAACATGTTGTAAAATGCTTCATAACAAGAGCAAGAGACATTTATACCTGTCTGAAACTGAATCCAAACAGAGACAGTCTTGTTGCCAATGCGGGAAACTTGGCAGGACTGTTTTCTTGCATTGCCAGGGTCTGTCTGTGTGGGAAGCTTTGAACAAAGACGCTCTAGTCCCATAGGGTCCTGGTACTCCCAGGGCAAAACTAGTCCCTTCCCCTCTTTTTTTATCTAACTCTCTCTCACACGCATGCACTCCTGCGCCTGCGCTCTCAGTACCACTAGCTACAACAACAACAAATTAAACCCGACAGTGCTGGTAAACTTACAGGAAAGGAAGACTTAAAAAAAAAAAAAAGGAGAGAGAGAGCTGGAGCAAAGCCAGCGTCCCCGAATGACTCCAGCTCACCAGCCCGCCCCTGAATGACGTGCTCCACCCCCTCCTCCCCTGAGGGCAGCCATGGCGAAGCCTTGCTCTCTTCATAAGAGAGAGGAGTTCCCCTTCTCCCTCTCTAGGTTTCTAGTTAGTCTGAGAGCTCAGGAACCTTGCAACTTCATCTTGCATTTAAAAGGAAAGCAAAGATGAAACATAGGGGGGCAATGTTAATAGACTTTCCCCAGAAATCAAGCAGCAAAACCCTTTGCATAAGTCAGAGGAAACAAAAGCTGGGCAAGACACAGTGCAAGGCAAGCTGGCTATGGTACCAAGGATTCAACATGCCTCTGGCGATGTGGCACAGGGAATATGTCACCACCCACACACAACTTAATGTTCCATATTACCCTCTCCGCTTCCCCAACACTGAGCTCAAACCCTAAAATCAGAAGGGCTCTCATCCCATGTGCCACATTAGAGGGGAAGGGGGGGGAGGCATGTGGGATGTCATCTGCATCAAAGCTAGCACTAATTATGGCTGGTAATTTGTTCCAAGTATTTTCGTTTTTATTTTTCCTTACGCTATTTATCTGTGGCCATACTTGAATTGTTACAAATGTGTTCGTTGTTTGAAGTTATTCAGAGAATGGCCCAGGCAAGCATGCTCTAGTCTGTGTGTTGTTCTCAAGGTGCTCGCTGAGACTACGGCTGCGAGTGAGCATTGGCCATCTAAAGCTTGCGGTGCTCCCTAACGACTGGCCTAATCCTTCTCTCCCCAGGAGTGGGGCTTGGCTGTTTCAAGATGGACATGTTAACGCTTCCAGCACACAATGGTGTGTGGCCGCTTTCATGTGAGTACTCACAAGACTTTTACTTTTTCTGTGTACATTCTTGCGAGCCAAAAGAAGTGCTTGTATGAAAGTTCACAGAAAACAACTTAAGGAAGTCTCGAACACTGGTCAAACTCAGCTGGTGGTTTGCATTCAAATGGATGTTTGTACCTGAGGATGTGGCCAGCTGCCACCACAGCCCCTTGGAGAATGTTCTTACAAGTGTATGGGGGGTGGGTGAACATAGGAAATACCTCCCTGGGTCTCTATCTCAACCTATCCCTATTCTCTTCTGGACCATTCAAGTGTCTGCTGCATAGAAAGAAACACACTAACTCAGGTGTCACTAAAATGTTTAATTTTAAATTTGTGGAAGGGAGTGTTGGAGCTTGCATAGGAGGTGATGGGCTGCTGATTTCAAGGTAGTGCCAGAAGCAGAGGGTGGGGAGCTGTGGGCAAGAGGGGATGCAGGCATAAGAAGCAGTGGGTAGGATAAGAGGAATTAGGTGAGGGGGGCTAGCAGCTGAGAATTACACCTCTGTGGAACTGTCTACTTACACCTCTAACACTTCATACCTACAACTAAAGCAATAAAAATGATAGTTAGTTTCACATGGATGACGACTAGAATTATTATTCCCAAATGTTTTATTGTGGGCTTGAGTTCTGAAAGATGAAATCATAATGTTGGCCAAATGCAAGTTGGGGGAGGGGTCTATTTATTCATTTATGACAAATTGTAATGAATAAATCTTTGGCCAGCTAGTAACTAACCTGTGTGGGTCCTTAGATGAGCTTTGAGATGGGAAGATTTGCCATAAACTTTTTCGCACCCCACGTAGTGGCATTTGTGCTTTTTCTGGGGTGACTCGGGGTCAGCCCGGTTTCTTCCCCGTCTGCTCCTTTGTTTTGGGCTTGGCTCGCTTACTGTAGCCAGGCAAGTAGGTGTGGCTGCTTTTCCTTCTCCACGCTTGCCGGCTGGGGAGACACTTTCATCCCCAAACTCCTGAGGAGGAAAAGAAGGACTTAGTTTTTCCCTGTTATCGATGCTCTCTGTTTTTTCCATCCGAACAGTGGCAGAGTTTGGGACGTGCTGGTTGAGATCTGCTAAAATCCTGGCCACCACAAACAGCGACGATCCATTGTCTTTCCCGGTCTCTCTTACTTCCCGCTTATTTTCTCCATTTGATAGAGGAGGAGGTACTGCTGCATCAGGTCGGGGATCTGCGTTCCCTTTGGGACTGTGGATAATAGCACGATTGGACATAGAAACAAGGCACTCGGCTGCAAAATGATCCACGTATGCTGCTGTTGCCATTTTTCATAGGTGTGTTTAAAAAAAAATTGCACGTTTTCCCTTTTTAAAAAAAAAAACAACAAAAAAAACAAGCAGACTTTTCCCCTCTTATTTCTTAGGATCCCTTTGTAGAAGCCAGGGCTGACTGAGCAGCTATCCTACACGCACTCTGTTTGTGAAGACTGCTCCCAGCTTGTCACTAAAGAGAAAAGGCATTTAAAGTCCAATGAAAGAAAAAATCATAACTCTGGCAGCTTGTTGCTTTAAGTGGGAATTAACGCTGATCTTCTAGAGTGCAATGAAATGACAAAAATGCAGTTTCTCTAACCCGTCCATTGCATTGTGACAGTAGAATAAGCTTTCTCCGTTATTGCTCCTCTGAGTGTTTCAGAGCCCTGTGGGGGCGTGGCCTGGAAAAACATCTGGGTGTGATGTCACAGAGAAGCCACATCCTGGGTTGATCAGGTTAGCAATGAACATAGACTTCAGCTGCTGCTGCTGCACTGAGAGAGAGAGAAAACAGCAACCTACAGACACAGAGATGTGGCTGTGAGCTTTAAGTCAGCAAGAGAATAAAAGCAGGCAAATGAAACAAGGAATGTGATTGGTTCCGGGAAGGTGTTGCATAGGCCAATCAAAGCGTCTATGTGGAAACCTCCACATTTGCAAATTTCAAGGAGCCAATTAAATTCTTCTTACTTTATGACTCAGCAGGAGGCAGAAATTCAAGATAATCTTTGGCTCATTTCTGTGAAATCTTCCTTGCAGAAACAAGCTCATTGATTCTGGGTGTGTTTTTATATGATACAGAAAAGGAATAGGCTGGTGAACTGAAAACACGTGCACACACGCACGCACATTCTCTCTCTCTCTCTCTCTCACGCTCCATGAACTTTAGTTTTCAGGATTGTGCAATGATTAACCACGTCATTGTTTTCTAATGTTATTCCTTCTGTGGTTCCTTAACAACTTCAGGGCATGGTATATTTAACCTTTTATTAGTTGAGGCAATTTAATTGGCATTGATTTCTAAAAGGCAGGAATTAAACAACTTTCTAAATGTGAGTGAGACAATTAGCATAGGAAAATGGAAAGCTTTACAGAGTCTCAAGGTATAGCTAAAAAACTGGAGTTCTTCTTTGGGACTAGATGGTTTTATGCTGTCAAAAACCAGGTTTAACTAAGTACAAGGAAACAGTGTTTAAAACACCACCTATATAGGCCCTATAGACAATAGCACCTTTTCTGGCTATTTAAAAATAAAAATGGCAATAACTTTTTTTTTAATTCCCAACCTGTAGGAGAAATAGCCTGAGTAGTTTATAGGGTATTTGTTTTTCTTATGTTAGTGTGAGTGAATGAATAAGCGGGTATGATATGTTTGTGTGAAGAGGTTATTGAGGGAAAGCACAAAAGTCAGTTTGAATTTAATTCTTAGTTTTGTGAGCATTCTTATTTCTTGTTAGTGTCTGTTCATGGGCTAGTAGTCCAGTGCTTGTGAGAGATGGGTCTTTCACACTTATGAGCCTTTTGTCACCCTTTTTCTGGGAGGAAGGAGATTTCAAGGTCTTGCCAATTAACCTTGTCGGAAAAGTTAGATTGGGGTGGGACATTTCTGTAGAAAATTTTGACTTTTCATCAAAAGTTTTTGGCCAAAAAAAAAAAAATCAGTTTCTGTCAGGGAAAATAGAAATAAAATGTTATTTTAGGTTGGTTTAACCTGAATTGAAATATTTTGGCTTGTCAAACCAAAACATTTGTTTGAGTAGTTCAACCTTAAACATAGCCATAGCACCTTGTGGGAGTTGCAATTTGTGTGCCTCGTGCTCTATTCTCCCTTAAGGGGTGGTCTCTCTATCTGGACTAGATCTCCCATAATCAACCAGGTCTCCCCTCTCACTACCCCCGAGGCAATCTTGTGGCAGATGTAATCGAGCCAGAGAGCTCAGTCCACAGACCAGAATGCAGGGGCATGAGATAGTTTAATGACTCAGCAAGATGTGGTTAAATGTCAAGTTGGGCCAAAACATTTTGATTCAGGAATATCAACGTTTTGATCGAACACATCTAAACAAAGTGTTTGACCACATCCAAATTGAAAGTTTAGGGTTTCATGGGTACGTTGAAATTTTCTGCAGAAAGCAGACACTTCTCATAAATGTTGTTTCTTCATAAACCTCACTTTTCCAGTGAAAAACAGTTCTGATGGAAAGTTTCTGACCAGTCCTACTCGAAGACCAGTATCCTCTCTGTGGCAGAAATCCAGTGAGACAGTCATATTTACACAATGTACACAAGTCCTGTTCCTGGGAACGGGGTGGTAACCAGGACCGGCGCTAGTTTCTCGCGCCCTAGGCACACGGCCATTTCGCCGCCCCGCGCACCGGTCCTACGGTTCCGGTGGAGCTGTGCAGCCATTTCTGCGGAGGGTCCGTTGGTCCATGGCTCCGGTAGAGCTGCCGCAGCCGTGCCTGCAGGAGGTCCACCGGAGCTGCGCGGGACCAGCGGACCGTCCGCAGGCATGCCTGTGGCAGCTCCACCAGAGCCGCGGACCAACGGACCCTCCGCAGGCACGACTGCAGCAGGTCCACCAGAGCCGCCTGCCGCTCCACCCCCGGCAAAATGCAGCCCCCCGAAAATCCTGACGCCCTAGGCAATTGCCTAGTTCGCCTCAATGGAAGCACCGGCCCTGGTGGTAACAAATGGCACACCCTCAGCTCCATTTTGGAGAAGCCATCGGTAACGCCACACACGGCTGTCCCAAGAAGTTGGTGCCTTGGCCCCCTCTCTCTCTCTCCAGGGCCTCACACAAAACTCAGGGCTTGTCTACACAGGGAAATTTACTGGCATAACTATATGAGTATAATTATATCACTCTGTGTATATCAGTGTAACTCCTCCTGTGGCCGCTCCTATTCCAGAATTGGAGTGCTTTTTTCCAATTGAATTTGTCACTCTGGAAGCTAATATATACCGATATTGTTGTGCAAATAAATTTCCCCATGTACAAGTCTTCAGACAGATCCAAATGTTTAAGAACATTGTGTCTCCTTTCTCCCCTCTCAGCCCCTGCACTTTATACCTGGAAAGCCCTTGTCCAAGACATTCCAGACTGCATGGTCTTGGTCTCTCTTGGTCAATGTCCTGGCTGTTAATCCTCCTTGTGTAGAGCTGCTTTGTAACACAAATGAAGCACAGAAGGGTATAATGGTCCTGACAGACTCACACAAATAGCCCTTAATGACCCTCTGAGTGTGGTTAATGCATGGCCTCTTTAATTCCTTTTCTGGGTGCTTATATTTTAATGGCCCCTGATGTACATGACATTAGCACCTTTTATCCTAACACTGTCCTACTGCAGGGAATATCATGGGGCAGCCAAACTCATGAAGAAAGCTAGGCTGAGATTAATATTCTATTGCTGCTTTGAGTTACCAACAAACCGTAGTTAGGGGATGAGTTTGGGTACTAATTCCCTCAGAGCACACAATAACATTGTCCAACAACAAATAGAACTTTCATTCATATAAATGTGCATAAAATTGGAAACAATCTACTTAACTGTAAACTCCACAACAAGTCCACCCCAGCACAGCCCAATTTGTTCCACTGGTCACTCCAAGCACAACCAGGATAACAATGTCTTCCAACAAATTGATTCTGCACTTTTTAAAAATACCCAACACATTTAATTCTGCCCTCCCAGACATACCACCAACACCCCCTCCATACTTGATTCTGCCACCACCCTCCCAGACATACAACCAACACCCCCTCCATACTTGATTCTGCCACCACCCTCCCAGACATACAACCAACACCCCCTCCATACTTGATTCTGCCACCACCCTCCCAGACATACAACCAACACCCCCTCCATACTTGATTCTGCCACCACCCCAGAGATAAAACAAATGCCTCACGCACATTTGATTCCTCTACCTTTTTGTTAATTCTGTCTCTGTTGCCTTTGTTCTTTGCCAAGTCACAGTTCTGCCTCTCTCGCTGGCCTCTGCTCCCACAAAAAGAGCAGCTGCTGGAGTGGAAAGAGACCCACCACCCAGATTCTTCATCCTCTCACCCTCCAGCCTTGGCAGTGGGGGCTAACAGTGGGAGCAACTTCAGCTTTACTGCACGCTGGGGGTGGGGTCAGCAGTAGGAGCTGCACTGCTCAGCTGGCATGGAGATTCTATTTCCCATCCAGCTCAGCTTTAGTGCTGGAGATCCTATGTTTGCATGGAGGCACAAGCTGCCTGTCAGCATATGGAGCAGCTTTGATTGGCTGCTCTGGCCCAGGAAGTAGGGGGAATAAAGGTAGCCAATCAAACAGGGATTTCCATTTAGGCTGAGGGGTTTGCCCACAAACCCTAGAAGACTTAGACAATTTGTATTGTCGGGGGCAGCGGGTAGGACCTCGTAGACTTAGCAGGTCTTCTGAGTTTAGCATCCATCCTTTCTTCCTTCCTGGTTGGTAACTCAAAAGCAATAACATAACTCTTATTCTCCCTGAGGCTGGCCGCCCCTAGTGTTCTCTTACAGGACCTGTGGCTATAAGGAGGGTAGCCCAGTGACGTGTAAAGCAGTGTGGACTTGACACTGGACTGATAACAAGGACTAATACTTTCTAATCCAAGCTCTGAAACTAACCTCTGTGACCTTAGTCAAGTCACTTAACCCTTCTGTCTTTTTCCTTATCTATAAAATGAAGCTGCTAATAACCACTCACCTCCCACATAGGGTATTATCCCTAATTATCATTGTCTGTAAAGTGTGACAGAAATATCACAAGAATGCACACAACAATCCATATGGACAAGGGAGTGGGGGAGAGGTTAGCAGCCCCCACAACATCAGCTTATTAGACCAATTATCCTTTGCAACACTTTAAAATCTGGCAGCACCGCCCAGTACAAGTAGCCGCGTATTTATCCTGCAGCAAGAAACCTGATGTCACTTCCTCACACTTGCCCCTCTCCTCCCAACAAGCACACTGGATATAAAATGAGTCTATTACATTTGGAACAAACTCCAAGGAATCATTTCACTGACCCTCCCCAAAATCCTCAGGTTGGCTCTGTGCATCATGGTGGTCATGTGGACTTGTGGGTACATTAGGCAACAGGGGTATTGTTTTTCAGGTCCACCTTAAAAAGCTAAGGCTGTTGCCTTGGGAAGGGAGCTGTGAGGTGGGAAGATGGGACTTTCCTCTCCCTATCCTCTTGGAGGCTTTGAGGAAGAGAAGAATATCCAGCTAGGAATCCTAGGTTGGCCTGCCTGATCATAGCAAATGAGAGGATGGATGACCATCACCAGAAACTTTAATGGCTACATATCAACTGATAATCTATTTTGGGGTTCTATACTGCCACCTATCACCATGGTATCTGAGTGCCTTCCATGTAAAATCAATAGTGAAGTCCCTAGGGAGTCTGGAATTTCTCCCTTTGTGTAGCAAAAACTCTGCTTGGAGTAGGGATTGGGCCAGGGGTGTTGGTTTGGGGGAAGGTTTTTTTTGTTTTTCATTTCATTAGCTTTATTTTGAGGGAAAAGCTGGTTTGTTTCAGAGAGCTATGGAGGGGGGTTGTCCTTCAGGGTTTAGGGGATAAAAGGGTGGGGTAACAATGTTGTGAGTGTCACTTTTGGGTGGAAAGGCCTTTCCAAAGAGACTGCTCAATACAGCGTGCTACTGTTAGGAATTAATTGAGTTCACCCATCCCAAAGAGGAAATGAAGGAGACTTCACTCTCCAAAGGTAGGCCTCCCAGGAGAGGAACAAAGAGATGTCCCTGGAAGATGTGAGAAGGGCCGTTTAGCAGGCTCTCCTAAGAAGATACCAGCAGGTTCTATGCTATGCTCTATGTGCTTTTATCACATGGGTGAGGCAGGTGTATGCTTGCAGGAGTGGGGAGGGGCTGAAGAAGAAAGTTGGCATAATGACAGCGGTGCTTTACTCTGTCGTTACCACCTGACTGTAAAATGAAGCCATTGGGGGCTTTGCCAACATCTGCTTAGGAACCCAGGACCTCAAGACATTTTCATTACACTATGCTCGTGAAAGGATCACTGTCTTCTTTTTTTTTTTTAAATGTGTAGAACAGCAGACTATAATACAGCATGTTTATCATCCAGACATAAACTTCCAACTGTTTAATGGAAGATTCTGTAGCAATCAGTATGAAATAGCAAACCTTAACTATCTACCTCTGTAAGAAATAGCAGTAACAATCAGACTGTATGCAAAATGTTATCTTAGGGGTGTTAGGCTGTCTTCATACCACTCATCTTTCCCTCATTAAACCAGTCTCAAAACCATCATGAAAATTTAACAGATTAGACCCAAAATCTACTCAACTACCCTTTGTTGTGATGATAGATGATGTTTTTTGTTCTCCTCAACAAATTATTCACCCTGCACAAGTGAGCAAGTTGAGTTTTTGCAGGGTTGCACTAGATCCAAAGTTGGCCTGTATTAAGCATAATGCAAGTGTTTACTTGTATTTTCATCAGACAGGCTGAATCATGAAATTGAGATACAAAAATGTTTTACTGAAATTAATCCTACTTCCCCTTTCTAATTTTCTCATGCTATTGGGCTATGTTTTTGCAATGCTCTTAGATTAGAGGAATTTAGGCCATATACTGAAGTGAGAGCTCCTTTCTGTGTTCTATTAATGTTCTTCTATCTACTCAAAGAAGTAAATTGGCCTATTTTTTTCAGTTTATTTGTATGTATGGGCTCTTCTATTCATAATACATAGCTTAGGCTTCCTTTATCTACACTGCATTATGGTGATTTTAAAATAAAGGGCTAGTTCATGGGCTGCAAGCCAGAGTGTGAATGCACAGTGAACTAGCCTGCTGCACACTGACTGATTGTGTGGACTCTGCAACTGCACACTAAAAGTTCTGTAGTGTGCTTTGATGTGCTGTGGAACTTTTAATGCACAGCACACTCATATGCCGTACATTGCCCCCCACTTTGCTGCATACTAACCAGCCATGTAGACAAGCCCTAAAAAATAGTATGGGATGAACATTGGGAAGCAGCAGCTCAAATTAGCCACCCCACATACATAGCCACGGGCTCTAGGTGGGTTTGTACTTGGAGTGGCTAGCTCATACTGCTGCTGCCCTTGCTACCACAGCTACACTACTGTTTTAGCGTTAGCTCCATGAGAACTCACATGTCTACGCAAACTGTGAATTACACCCATAGATGCAAAGGTAGATCTAGCCAAAGACTCAGCAGGCCAGATCCTCAACTGGTGTCAATCACATAGCTCCATGGACTTCAGTGGAGTTATGCAGATTTACACCAGCAGAGGTCTTTGTCGTGGGTGTATGTTGGAGCAAATATTTCTGTTTTGATTTTCGGAGGGCTGTGTCTGGGTTCTAGGAGTACTATTTGTATTTGTTTTTATGTGCTTTTCTCGAGTGCCTCAGGAAGATCTTCATGGGCTTGAAAGAAAATGGCTGATGTGGTCTCTTCTTGTTTCAGTGCCTGGAGGTAGCTATCACATGAAAAGAACAGATCTCATTTTATTTTGGCCAACTAAATGGCTTCCTGACAAATAAATGAAAAAAGCAAATGCAAGTGTGTGTGTGTGTGTGTGTGTGTGTATTCCTGTGATACCTGCATTCACAGGCCTCTATTGCTATGCAATACTTGTCTTCTCCAGTGCTTGTCTCAGGCTATTTCTGACCTGCAAAGTACATCTCCATGCCCTGCAAGGGGCCACTGAGTTCCATGGCCTCTCCATGGTCCACACTACCTGCTGCAGGACCACGCCAGTGCTGCTGTTTTCAATTACTGGACACCCCTGGAAAAAGGAGTGTGAACGTAGGGCCCAATCCTGTAGCTATTTCTCAGGGAAGCAGTCCTATTGCTGCTAACAGAGCTACTCACATGAGCAAGGTTTGCACCAGTAGGCCATTTCTGCAGTGATGACTTCCCCCTTTGTCTTTTGATCACACAAAACAGGTCAATTATTGCACTTTGTTGCTGTTTTTGCTACACAAGAATCCAGCTACAACTCCACGTCCATATCACTCAAGCATCCTATTTTGCTGTGAAACTCCACTACTGACATCACACATGGCAGATGAAACGAAGACAATATATACACACAGACAATCATTCTTTCATCATTATCTTTTGCTGATATCATGTTCCTCATAATACAGTGGAGGACAAAGGGTTACTTCCTGGACACAGTCACGCTCTCTATGAAATGTTTCTTTGATGTTCTAGCTACCTTGGACTCTCCTGATGACATGATGAAGAGCCAGTTTCAGAAACTCTACCATTCCTTTTAGTATCCTAGCTCCGGACACTCTTGGGACAAGTCAGCTGGAGATCTCAGATACTTGCCTAGATTCATGTCAACACAACAAACAATGTAACACCAACTCTTGAAGAGTTTAAAGGAATGTGGTGTTGTGAAATCCTCTAGGAAAGGCTTAAATTGGACAAATGTCCCCTCCCTTGATTCCATTTTTAACAGGGCAGAGGCAAAAACTCCAACAAGAAAAAATCAGGAAACCACCCTTCATTTTATAGATAGTCTTATTGCTCCCCGCAGCATCCAGCTCTGGTCTGTCTAGGTTTTTGAGACATTGGCTTTCATGCATGGTAAATTAATGACTGGTCAATGGAGGTGGTTTTCTTCTTAAAGCATAGGGATAGCATCTAAACTCGAGCCCTGTGCTGGGGTATATATATCTGATGACATAATCTAAAACAGGTTCTACAGTTCTTCAATCACAAGGACACTAAGCTGGAGCAGGTTTTTTTGTTTGGTTGGTTGTTGTTTTTTTGTGTTTTAAGTGTTAGGAAACATTTGCAGCAGCTCATACAAGTAAAGCAACTTTTATGGGTGGCAAGAGAGACAACCAGGCTCAAAGCTCCTTCAGAGAGAAAGTTGCGTGCACATTCAACCTGTAATGTGTAAATCAGGATTTTTGTGCAAGAAACTAATAGTTGTGTGCACACGTGTCGGGAACTTGCAAAAGTGTATCTGCACAATTTGCAACCTTTTGTAAATCAGAACTTAAGTGACTAGTTCAAAAGAGTTCCGAGACCATCTATCTCTCTTAAAAAGCGGATGTTCAGCAGAGGTCTAGACTGAATTCCTCTTTTCATTAAACAAATAGAGCAAAGGTCAGGCAGCCCTTTGCTGAACGGCACAATCTTAACTTTTAAGACCAGAATAATTCCCAGTCCATTAGAGAAGCCAAAGTTGTATGTACTGCTTCAGTGTCACTTTCCACGTTAGGGGAGGGGGCTGTGGTCTGCATTTTTCTGATATTTGGTCTGCTGGCTGACTTGTGAATGGGGATTGGTGTTTGATTTGGGATTGGTTAGCAGGTTCTGATAAAGTAACAAGTGTGCTCCTTCATTGATCCCTTGAGCTGAATTCAAGTAAGTACAGTAATTAAAAAAATGCTGACTATATCCACGTTGCCTAGTATTGGCTGGGACAGAACACAAAAATGCCAAAATAGTTCACACGAAACTATTTCTGCAGCATTTTAAGCCCAGCTGAATCCAAGCAGCACTGGAAATTTCATGATACTCTGTTTTGGGAAGATTTCCCACCTGATTTTCAGTCAAGTTTGGATGCTTTCGTGAACCGTTTCCAAACTTTTTGAGTTTTGCCTTTCAGCTGTGCTCATGGGAGAGAGGTGATCTTCTAACTTTAGATTGGAGACAAGATAGCTGGAGTGGTTATTGGCAGGAACAAAAGAATGAATGCAAATATTAATTATAGAACATTTAGATTTTGAAAATGGACACACCTCATTCTCTGTTGCTCTACATCTTGTGCTGTCATTTACACTAGTGAAAGGTGAAGTGAGAGTGCAAACTCGGAGTAAACAATGGCCTATCAGAATAGTAGTGTTCTACCCCCACCTTGCACTGCATATAATGCAGGGCAGTGGAGAATCAGGCCCCGAATCTGCATCCCCATTGATATACATGGTAAAAGCATTACTATGTACGATTGGTTTTTTGGTTTTGGTGGTTTTTTTCTGGAAAGTAAGAAATGCTGGAAAAGCAAAGGCAAGCAGCTTAGTTTTTCAGTACTGATTCCTTTCCTGTATAAGAGCATGAAATAATCGCCCAGATTTTTAGATATATGTGTCCTTAATATTCACAAATGGTCGATTCTGTGTCTAATTGATCACTTGTGCATGCCGTTACTGAGGATGCCTGCATTATTTGCACACACAGTGACTGTGGTTATGCCTAGACAAGTGTAAAAATCTGGGTTTCTGGGTATTTGGGGGTGGAGTGGAAGGGGAAGCCACTACATCTTGTGTCGGGATATTATTATTTACAATCCTTTTTTTTTTTTAATCCATTTATGTTTGTCATTTTTTTGGCGAGATTCGTTTGCAAGTGAGTGAAGTTGCTTGTCAGCCACTAGTTCACAGCAAAATGTTTCCACAGCAGCAAGATGCTCTGTGAAATGCAGGGCTTTCTCATTCAAGTGGCAATGTTTCATTAATTTTCCTTTTGTTAGCCCTCCTTTGTACACAGTACAGGACTGGTGTATGTAATATAAGATCAGTCCTATGCAGAGCAGCATGTGTGTGTGGGCCCATCCTGCTTCCTCCCCACCTGTGCATCTCCATGATGCCACTGATCCCACCATTACCCAGCTAGCTGCCTCTTGCCCACTTGCAACTCTCTCAGCCTGTGCTAACACATGTGTGAGGCTCTATGAGGTCTCTGGTGACTCCCCTCCATGGACTGGGAAGGCAAAAGGCAGAGCTCCTGCATATCTTTCCAAGCAGGAAGTGGGGGAGAACAAGCAAGAAATTCCGTTTCTGCCACAGTCTGCTGGCACCAGAGAGCCAAATAAGACATGAAGGGAGAGTTGAAGATGATGCACGTGGGCTGGTTATTTAAGCAAAGCACCTGGAAAAGCTGTGTCCTCAGATGTGAGGTGGACCTAAGGCTGCCATGGGCTATTACGATGAGTTCTTTCTTCCTGGAAACGGGTCCTGAGATGTTAGTGCTGCTTCCTGGAATAGTGACCAACTGGGAGTTCTGAAAGGGATCATAGCTAACAACCTTGTCAAACACCCAAAACAGGTCATCCTCGTAGTATATGAGCTCCACAAGCCCAGGGATGAGAGTGCCTCGATTCCATGCCAAGTACAGGCCTCCTTTTTGCTGTGGTCAAACCTCTGGGCTAGCAACCCACAAGTAAACACCTTTTGCTTTTAATTACCTCTTTCACCCTCCTTTTACACTTCTCTCTCCCAGCTTGTAATTTTCACTAGGTTATTCTCCAGCACACATTACAACAGAGCAATTCAGTGTGAGCAAAGCTGTAGGCCAATGGTCCAGACGGTAATCATAACATACTATTAGTTTATTCATCATATGTTGTGACCGGTAGTTCTGAGATGTCTAATCCTAACAAATAGGCAGCAGTGCCAGTAAAGGGCTTTTTAATTGTTGACATAAAAACTCAAGAATATTGGGGAAATGTAACTTTCCTGCCATAAAATATTCATAAAACTTGGAACGATGAAAGGCAGTTCTCCATCTGGTGCATATTTGCACAGAATCAGGTCAAAAACTGAAAACTTCTTTTAAGCATCATTGCAATCTGAATAATGTTTACAGCCAGAGAGGAGGAGGGTGGTTAGGTTAGGCACAAATGCGGGAAGAAAAACCATAAATATGATGGATTAGTCTGTTTTCAGTCTCTGCATGAGGAGACTGGGACTTGGGTCAGAATTTGCTAGCTATAAAACCCAAACTACTTGTTCATTAATGCAAGTGATTAAAGCAGAGACAATGTATTAAGAATATTCACTTCCACTGGATTTGATCTACACAATCATTCTTTCGGGTTTTGCTTACTTCATTTTGATGTTGTTGTTTGTGGCCCACGGTTATTTCTCCATTTATAACCTATAATCTTCTACACATGGGATTTTTTCCCAGAGCATAAATATTACATGTCACCACTTTTGCTAAACTTCATGTCATTCAAAACTATGGGAAAAAATACAGACAAGAATAACTTGCCAGTTCTTAAATGAGCAAACTGCTTAAGTAGCTTTCTTATTAAATACTATTAGGGTTATGCTCACATATAATTGTGTCCACGCTTCTGCATCTGCGATGAATTGCAGGTGCATATACTAGTAACCACATATCCAACTGAGTTTGGAGGTGCACACTCGGAGTCAGATGTCTAACTGCTAATATGTTGTGCTAAAACAGGTCAGTTCTGAAAATCAGGGCCCTTATGTGAATCACTACTAAAGAGAAGAGTGTTCACTCTGAGTAAATGAAATGACGAGGCTCTAACACTTCTTATTTAATATTTATTGCTCAAAACATTTACATTCGTGCCATAAACATAGTGTTTTACAGAGGCAGATCTTGATGCATGTCCCAGATAGCTCTTTGAGAAATGAATCATCTTTCCTTCTTCCATTCCTATCCTTAAGTAGGTTTTACACTATACCCGCTGAACTATATATACTTGTGTATAAACCAATTTGTAAAAACTCCTTGTTTGCTATGTAAATATTAACTAAAAGGATAAAAGAGCTGCATATTTAGTTGTTCAGCCTCTGGCACACTTGCAAAATATCCAGTGAGAAGTCGAACAAAGCATCCAAGACTCTGAGATTCCTCTGACCTGAGATGGGTTACTACTGGCTGCAGCAAGGAGGCAGCACACAAAGTGGTGGGTGGCAGATAGGGTTCACTAAATTACAACCGTCTGTGATTGGTTAAATGTGTGGCTCTCTGAGCCATGCAGCTCCTGGACCCTGGAGACCCCATTCTGACTCTTCTTCTGATCGTCATCTTCCTCCACCTGAGCACTTTCCTTGTGCCCATTTTAGCTGCTGCAGCCTCCGGCTTCCCTGACCCTTGGACTCCAATGGCTTTTTCAGCCGCCACAGGAGATTTGCCTGACTTGCATGTGGTTTTTCCCTGGCATTGCCCTCCACTTCTGCAACCAAGAACTTTTTATTGTAACTTCCCCAGAGGAGATTTATCAACATACGAGCCAACTCCCTGAAACAGTGAGTGGAAAACTAAAGCTACTTTCTCACTCTTGTATGCATGCCTGGTTCATCACTGCATTCTAATTCATATTGCTAGTAAATGCTATGAATCATATTTTCCATGAAAGCATTATATAATCTTGCTCAAGAAAAGCCACGTAGAACCCACCTATCCTATCTTTCCTCTTCTTTGCAGTTTATTGCTCTCACTTGAGGTGTCTGAATTTAGAGCCCAACCCTGCAAACATTTAAAAATAAGATTAATTTGACTTAACTAGGACTACTTATACCCTGGTTGTCCCCAGTTGCCCAAAGAGTCCCTTGAACAGTTGGTATAAATCAGAGAAGTTGCCCTCATTTACCCGGGGGCCCAACCAAGCACCACTCTAGCTGCAGGATCAGGCCTACAGCACCCCCACACTGAGAAATACCAAGCATGCTAAGCTAGGAGCTGGGCCCTGTCTTTACTTGTTCTTGTAGAATGCTCAGCCAACTTTTGGGAGGCCAGAAATGATTGTATCAATTAGCTGCCATAGTTTCATAGGTCAAAGATGGGAAGCAACATGCATTGAAAATATATTAATTCTGATCACTTCACAAATTACAGGTTGTGCATTTTAAATATTGTGTTAAGTGGAGCAGATGATACCCGTGTAACTTGTATTTTATATACTTGTGTAATTTACATACAGACAAACCAAAAAAGAAGAGCTCTCCTCCGTTTCTCATGGCAGAATGGTTGATATAACATAATCAAAAGCAACCGAAGTTTCCTCCTTGCTCCCCAAGTTTTTTCCTGACCCTTAAAATAAGGTTCTGGGAGCCTTTTTATTTCTAGTAACTTTGAGCCTTATCAGCTCTGTGAATCTGTAGGAGCAGTTGTGTTCTCAGTGCTTCTGAAAAACGGATCACTTATTTAGAGATCTAATTGTAATGGAGGAGGCTCACCTTAGGCACACATTATTTAAAATCTTAACCATGCTTAGTGTAACCTGACAGGGTTCAGTTATTTCCTCAAAACAACATTGGATTCACTTATTATGAAAAAGGCACTTGGCCCACTGTAACTTAAATAAAATTAATTCCATCTCAGGGCTCGGGTGATCTTCATAAATCATTCTAATTTCTCTCTTGCCAGAATACATTTCTTGGTAAAGTTATTTCCCTGTAAATTATTGCAGTCCACCTGCTAGTCCATATATAGTAAACATATTGCAACACATAATACCCTTGAGAAAGCTCTTATCAGAGCAGCACTTATCTCAACAGCTCACACTTCATTAGGTTTTCCAAGAAACGTGGAACAATAATAGAGTGGGGAGAAGGCTTTCCAAAGAACAGGGGTGGGGTCGGGGTTGTCCTGGGTTACCTCTGATATGTCTGGCACTTGTCATTTGATTCTGATCATCTCACCTTTGAGGAGTATGACCCATCTCTATGGATGAAGTATAGACCAGTGGTTCTCAAATATGAGGTGCAAGAATGTGTTAAGAGCCGTGGGAGCTGTGCTTTTTGTTTAAAATAAATAAATAAATAAATGCTCTGGTTGTCAACCCTAGGGAGCTGGGGCTCTCGCCAAAGGGCCGTGCCCACACAGGAGGAGAAAAGGGAAAAAAGGAACAGGCAGAGCCCTAGCTGCTGCCCAGTCTTGGCCTCTCGTCCCAGCTCCCCTAATCCCTCACCAGGAGGCAGCCCTGGTTTGGGATTTCCTTCAACTGCTCCAAATCCCTCCCTGGGAGGTGGTGGTGCATATCTGGTTGTCAGCCCTGGAGTGGCGGCAGCAGCACAAAAGTAAGAGTGGCAATGGGGCGCTAAGTCTGCTGTGAAAAGTGATATTGACCAATATCACTTTTCACATTGTCACCCTTACTTCTGCGCTGCTGCTGGTGTGGCGTTCTCTTCAGAGCTGGGTGCTCAGCCAGCGGCCTCTGCTCTGCCTTCAGAGCTGGGTGATGGTATGTGTACTTGTGGGGAGATAAGGGGCATAAATGACTACAGACACAAAGGGGGGGGTGAAATCAAATAAGCTTGAGAACTACTGGTGTGGACTAAATGCTGGCTTTTGAAATTGCAAGTGAAGGTGAGCAGCATGAATGAGATGCTCAGGTCAGCTCCTTCTTCCCTGAAATGGTTATTGGGGATGATATTCAGATTTTTACATCCTTTACTTTTCCTCTCTGAGCACAGTCCTGGCCCTCACCGCATTGAAATCAATGGGAATTTAGTCCCCATTCAGCAACTTCATGGGCAGCTGGTATCATAGGCTGGGGGAGGCTGAGCATCCCCAAACATCCCAGTGTGGCTCCAGGGCCAGCTTTCGGCCTATTCCACCAATTCCCCCAAATCAGGCCCCACTCCTAAGAGGGCCCCCCACCCAGTGAGAATCCCTTCCTTGGCTAGAGGCACCTTTTTAATTTTTACTCACCTGGCGGCGCTTCAGGTCTTCAGCGGCACTTCAGTGGCAGGTCCTTTGCGTGCTCTGGGTCTTTGGCGGCACTTCAGTGGCAGGTCCTTTGCGTGCTCTGGGTCTTTGGCGGCACTTCGGCATCAGGTCCTTCAGTGCCACTGAAGACCTGGAGTGAGTGAAGGACCCACTGCTGAAGAGCTGCTGAAGACTCAGAGCACCGCCTGGTGAGTACAAGCCCCACAAGTTTTTTTTACATGGGTTTTTTTTTTTTAAATCATCCCTGTCGGGGCCCGTCGAAACTGTTCAAATTGGGCCTCGCACTTCCTAAAGCTGGCCCTGTGTGGTTCCACCCACACTCCACCCACACTCCACCCCCAGTCCTCTCCTGCTTCCCGCTCTGTGAGCCGTTCTTCCCCTGTGCCATCATGGTGTCAGGGGCTGGGGCTGTGCTGCCCAGTCTCCCAGCACTCCAGGCTGGCAGGCAGGGGCTGGGGGTACTAGCCTGCGGCAGGGCCAGCAACCACAGTGGCCTCTGGGCTCTTGTGGGCATGGACAGGACAAGGAGAGACTAGCGGGCTAGCCTCCCCGAGCCAGCAGTTCACCCACCACCCATGAGCAGAACACATAACTTTAAGCACCTTGAAGTCAATGAGATCATTGATGTATTTACATTTAAGCATGTACTTAATTGCGCTGCTGAGTAGGGATGGACTTCTTCATATTCTTACAGTTAAGCACGTGCTAAAGAGCTTTGTTGAAAATGGGTCTTCACTGATTTCAGTGGGAGCAGCACTGGGCCTTCAAAGTGTGTTGAATTTTTCTATACTTTGAACAAAAGTTGTGCTACACGAGTCTCTCATTCAAAAGTCAATATTCTCCCACCTAGTGCTTAGCACTGACTTTAGGAATCACTCTGAATACAAAGAGACTTGTGTGTGTATATGCAGAAAAAAGAAGTATGGCGCCTGGACAGAAGGAAGAGGAACTGACCCATTAACACACACTGCTTTTTTATTTTTATTTTTATTTTATTTTTTAATATTCAGAGACGCATCCCTGTCTCTCCTAAGTCCCTTTTGTGCTGCTCCAGCTGTTTCTTCATTCATGAACTTCCCATGAATAAATTGCAAAATTCTTATTTTTGCTCATTATTTTGATTTATTTACAAATTCTCTTACCAACTAATTCTTGGTCTGCAGATCGTTCATAAACAGTTGAGTGTGAACATTCAAAATCTGCAACTCAGGCTATTAGTCAGTTACCTAATTTGCATGGAAGAATTTCTGTTTCCTGAATGGAAAACTGATGTAATTCACCAACAGCAATATGGATTTTAAATGTGCAGTTCACTGTTGCAGATTAGGCAGTTTAAAATTTGCTTTCAGTGAATGTTCCAACCTTTTGAGTTTTTTAAATTTTCTTTTCACAGCATTTATTAATCACGATAGTAAGGCTTGTTCAATAGACTTCATGGAAAGCCAGCACAAGAGGGATTAAATACAGTCTACATGGATTTATTTAAAATTTGAACAAATAGCTCTAGATTTCAAAATGCATCAGCTGATTTATCATCTGATCAGACTCTCAGCTTGAGTGAAGAAACTGGCCTTCTGTGCCCATAACTCAAATGTGACATGGATAGTTCAAGGATAAAATGTATTGACAGGATCTGGTTAATTCAGTTTAGACAGTAGATTTGTGTACTTTTGCAGCTGGTTTTGATGGCTGAATGCACTCTATTAAGGGAATATTCATTGTCTAATGAGCCTGGTCTTCCTTTGGTGGTGGTTGGTGTAGTTTTTGGTTTGTTTGTTTGTTTGTTTTTAAATATTTTCATCAGTAATCGGAAAACTTCAATGCTGTTCAGCAGAGAATGTATAACACTTTGGTATTCATCCGCCTTTAGGACCAAATCCTGTTTGCAAAGCACAACCAGACAAGGAGATCAGGATCACTGCTGGAGGTGGCTTAATGGAGCTACATAGTAACATGCAGTGTAGTTGTAGCCATGTCTGTCCCAGGATATTAGAGAGACAAGGTGGGTGAGGTAATATCATTTATTGGACCAAGTTTGTCTCTGTCATCAGAAGAAGTTGGTCCAGTAAAAGATATTACCTCACCCAGCTTGTCTTTCTACATAATAACAGTCACCTCTGTTCTGAGGCAGGAGGATGGAGTCCCTGCGATTTGCTCCACTCTCCTCCCGGCCCCAAATACCCTGCAGAGAAGAACTCCACAGTGTCTCCATGGTCATGTCCCTCTGTGACAGTGAGGAAGAATAGGTAGAATTTCTCTTTGTAATATTTATATTCAAATTCTGCTTTTCATTACACTGGTTAAACATTTACCTGTCTGGCTTTATAACACTTTGTGAATGCTCTTATATTTGGCATGGTTAATCTGTCTCCTGGAACCCTTTTCATTTTTCAGAGTATAGCTTAATGTGAAGTGTTCACTGAACATGAATAAGTAGCTGATGGTGCTCTGTGTAGCAGGTGCTGGCTAATTGCATGTGTTCATTTCACAGCTGCTATGTGGTCTTACTATCCAGCTGAGGCAGATCGTGAAAGTTCATCTGAACCGTGACTGGTCAAGAACAATCTAAAACAATGGTGTGTTTTGTTCTTACATAGTGACAGTAAAACGCCACAGGGCAATGCTAGCTGTTTAACCATTTTTCACAATTTTGTGCAGCACAAATGCTGAACAAAGCACAGTAAATGAGTGACATGATGTAATGCATTTTCCAAAGAATCTTGCAAAAAGAAAATGATCATAAATCTTTTCAGGGAGTGGGATGCTTTTTGAGAAAATATATAGGCCGCAATCTACAACCCTCAGTTACAAGTATACAACCTTCCTGATTTCAACACAGTTATGCCAAGGTACAGAATTTTGGTCCGATGTTTCAAAATAAGAAAAATCACAGTGGTTTTCCATTTAAAAAAAAAACATAAGAGATTCAGTAATTCATAGTGTTGACAGTACCCTCCCATAAATGTCTAGTTTGTGAACTGCATGGATCAGATCTGAGGGCTGAATCTTTTATAATAAGAATCTGGTGCTGGAGAAATGAGAAGGCATGTTTCATTGCTTCTTGTGGCACTCATTAGCATGCTGTAGTTACAGCAGGAGTCTGTCAGTTTGTGCTTTTTGGACCCTCCTTTTATAACTAGGCTGAAATTTGAAAGATTTTATATTGTATGTTTTGTATGTTGTAACCACAATAACTCTCTGAGGTAACCATATATGGGCAGTTCACATGAGAACACAGTAATGTTTAACGATATATGGAAATATGTTGTTGATTACATGGGCAAAAAAATCAAATATGACATGAAGGCAGTTTTAGGGAAAGGTGCTAATGTTATGAGTCAATATACAAACACTTAGGATGGATGAAATGAAACTCTCACTGCACCCACATTGTCATGAAGGAGATTGTGTGAGGTAAAGCAGCCTTTGTTTGGGCAGTCAAACCTCCTGGGAGATTCCTTTGTATTGCAAAGCAACTGCACAGAAAGGAGGGCTGAGTCTTAGTCCCAAACGCACCTTCCAATGGCTTGTGTTCCTAGGTGGGCAGGTTTGGGCTAGAGGACTTCCTACATGAAAAGCCCTGGGGATTAGGGAGGGGTAGGGAACAGTGTGTTTTAAACAGAGATATTCTAGAGAGCATACAGCTGCCTAATGGCAAAAGGGCAGGTGTGCTTTGGCTTTGTGTTTCTGCAAAAGAGAGCTGTACCTTTTATGGAGTCTGGCCCAAATCCACAAAGATATCAAATCTGTCTCCCATTGAAATCACTGGGAGGTAGGTGCCTAAATCCATTTGAGGATCTGGGTCGCTGTGACCGCCTCTGACTAAAAAAACAGTTTACTCAATCTATAAATATATTACTCTAACAAAATACCCTGACTGTCACCGATTTTTCTTCCAGCAGTGTACAGCTTTACAAGGCCCCCACATCTGTTACCGCTTGGCAAAGGAGCTACACTACAGCAGGAAATCAAAACACAAAAATGTGCACCACTTCTCTGTCCTCATTCCCTACTATGTCTTTTACTGGGTGGTAGGTATGAAATGTACTATTTCCCTAGATCCTCTGCTCCTGCTACCTCTCTCTCACATGTTCATAGCCCCAGTGGTTTCTTCAAGCCCTCCTTATTGTTGTCCCAGTTCCGGAAAGCATCCATATTCAACAACTTAAGTTATGCACATGCTTAAGTTTTATTTAAGTTAAGCCCTTAAGTTGTTTTTCTGAATCAGACCCTGTAAGAGTGACTCAGCCAATCAGAGAAAAGAAACAATAGCATGAGATTCAGGTGACTAGTCACAACTGAGGAATTGATCTCAAATACAGTGTGTTGGAACTCAAAATGAACTGATAGTGAGCAAGCCATAGAATAAAAATGTTCAAGAAAACAAATTTTAAAGTAAATTCAAATAAATGTGAGGATGTCACAGAAAAAGAGGCTAAAGTTGTCAAGGAAAATTATTCACCTTGAACTGTTCAGTCAAGCCCTATTTTGATTTTGGAGAGTCTTTCTCTTTACTGGGGCTCTGAGATTTGAGTTTCCCCAAATTTTCCATCATTTGCCTCATGGAGGGCTATTGAAATAGCCCACCTCTTACTGAACTGGTCTCATTCCATCCACAGAGATTACTGGAATGTCTGTCACAAGCAGTGAATGAAACAATTTTAAAAAAAGGAGCCATTCTCAACATTTCTCAGTGTCTGATGTGAACCATAGGGCAGGACACAGGGTTCTGATGGTCCCTGACACCAAAACACACTGCATCTCTCAACTATTAGCCACACCTCCATTGTTCTATGCACAAACACACAATATTCATGTATAGTTCAACAGATGTAATGCACTGTAGTAAGTAAATGATGCAATTGCAGGTAATGCTCACAGAATACATATGAAAAGAAACCATTGGGTTTCTTACACAAGTCTGGGGAAAAACTGTATTCTGTTTATTAAAATCTTTCTAAGCAATAAAACATTTCAATGTTAATTAGCATTTTCCAAGTTGTAAATGAAATGCTTTGATGGGGAGAAGGAAAAAACATGAAGACTTGACTGTAAAATTTACATTAGTAAATATTGCTATTTACGATGGACTGACATTTCCTGTACATACAATATATAGTGCTCGGAATGGGGAGATGTTATAGTTTTGCATTAAGTAAGTAAACTGGAGTGTGTCTCATATGAAGGGCTCATTAAATATCCCCCCCCCATTAGTCTATACACAGAATATCACTGATATCACTAGCTCTCTCTCTCTATCCTTTGCCACAATCTCTAGACTTTAGTGCAAGAGTCTTCTCAGATCCTTCCATCTGGCACAGACTTTCTATATAACTATGCTTCTTTGGTTTTCCATCTTATTTAATAGTTTAGCTCCGTACCTCTCCTCATGTCTCTTCTTTTTTTTTTTTTTTTTTGTTTGTTGTTAATACAGTCAGGTATTTTGGGATAGCGCTTGTATGGTAAATGCAATAAAACAACAACCTGTGCTCAGTACCCTTGGGTCAATGGGAGTGAAAGGAGCTCATCACTTAGCAGAACATGGCCTTAACCTTCTATTGTATCAATAGGAGTTCCACAAGCAGATCACTAGCAAGAAATGGCTCAGACTGTTTGTTATTCTGACCAAGATGATGAGATCCTAGTGTAATAATATAATTCTGAGATTACTGAAGGGGATGGGGGCTTGTTTAATTCTTGCAAAGAGTTTGTCCTGTTTCTTCGGCTATGGCAAGTATTTTTGATCTCTCTAGATCTTGGCAATGTTGATGATATTTGACAGCATTTTGGGGGAGTTGATGCTTCATCTCTATTTAAGCTTTTCTGAGCTCATTTAAATAATGCTGTTAGATACCTTCCAGTGTTTTATTGCTTCCAAGGAGATTTCTAGTATTCACTCTTTTTTTTTTTCTCTTGCTGCAATCAGTTAGCACATTTGTAGCATGACAATCTTGGTAATCTGTCAATGTACCGCTTATTAATTCTGTTTGATATCAGGGGCTCACAGTTATCTGTAAGATTGCAGACTCCATTTTGAATATGGGGTTGGTTTGCCTTATCTGTTTCCTTTTACCTTTTGTATTGGACTGGAATGCCAAGGGGTAGCACCACAGGGCTAAAAAGTAGTCACTAATGTAAGTATTCTCCCATTGAAATAGAACCACCTCAGACAACTAGTTTTCTCAGGTGGGCTGGTAACTAAGCAACTGGTAGGGAATTTTGATCATCTGATAAGACTGACCAGGGAGTCCTCTGACAAAGAGAGCTGGAGAATTTAAAAGGAGAAGCCCTCAGCAGCCAGCTGGCCCAGACATGTTCTGGATGGAAAGCTGTGTGCAGAAAGGATAGGAAGGATCCTGGACTCTTTAGAGGACTCTGGCCTATACCCAAAGAACTCACCACAGAGGTGAGAGAATTGAGGTAGCAAAAGGCATATAGGTGCGTCTACATCTGGGTATTTCCCATGCTCAGTAAGGAGTAAAGTTTCTTTGTTGGCTTTCACTGTCACATGCTTCTGAAGTGTTAAAGTGTAAACCAACAGGCTCACTCCTTCAGTAGGATTCTGGGGAACATGCAAGAGCAGCTGGGGAGGCTTAGGGGAGACCACACTAGTTTCAGGATGTAGTCAATTGGACCGCGGGCTCCCCCCGCCAAGAGGGGTGTTGGACACAAGGTCCGTACCCAGAGTGCATGCCTAAAGGCCCAAAGCTAGGCACAGTGTCTAAACTCTGCGCAGCTCCAGCAAGCTAAGGATGTTTGGATCCCCTGACACCAGTCTGGTGAGCATCCAGCAGTGACAGCTCAATCAGATCTGTGTGACGTAGTTCCCAGAGAAACATGGGAATTGTAGTTTGGGCTGCAATGCATGCTGGGAAAGGGGTTGAGCTCTGAAAAAAGCTAAGCAAGAGAAAAAGTGAGGAAGAAACAACACCTGGAATTGGGGTTGAGCTCTGAAATGAGCAGAATGTGCAGTGGGTCACCCAGCTAAGCGCTATCCAAGAAAGAAGCCTGTGGGGGACCAGAAAGGAGGCCCCAAGGCAGGCAGGAGACTGAAGAACCCTGAGGAGGGATAAGCTTGGTAAGTTTGGTAAAGGACTGTAAATCTGAAACTAAGGAATTTTATGGAAGGGTGAAGTATTTGGACTTGCAGTAAAAGCAAACAGAAAGAAATGGCTTGAGACAAAAGAAATATCATGGGGTTGAGACCTGGATTGGGCCCCTTCTTTTTGTCTAGGGCCAGGGCTTCCAGAAAGGATGAGAGGAAATACACCCAGTCCTTTACTCCGCTTCATCTAGGGGGAAGATGACTGGCCATGGGTAGAGGGCTGTGGCTCAGAGAAGGTGAAGGGCTGTCCTTGTTTCACTGAACTTTTCATTCCCCTGGAAGGGTCAGAATCTTCCTAATGCAGCTGGCTAGCCAATCACTGAGCAGAAGTCAAGGCAGTCACCCCACTGGATGATGGAAAGCTAGGCTGCTTGGCGCACGTACTATAAAGCTTTTGGAAAATAACTGTTAAAACACAGAAAAGAGTCAAGTCCACAGGGGTTGGGACAAGAAGTCTGCCTTCTCTGGTTTATACTTTATGCTGGATTCCAAGCCCTGTACACTGGCTGCTTCTGCCACAAGATGGATATGAGAGCAGACAGACATTGTTTCCTTCCTGCCACTTCTGGATGCTGTGCATGCTTGGAGCAATAGGAAAGGAGCAGTTCTTGTCTTCAAGTGTGGGAACTGGACTTCTGATGGGCCCTTATATGGGCTGCATGGGACACATGCCCTGCCCGCACCAGGCAAGGATGAGGTGGAACCTGACCAGGTTCCCTTTCTGTTTACCATGTGAGTTTCTACATACTAGTAGAGCTCTGGTTTTGAGAAGCCTTAACTGAGCCGTGATTTAGTTGTGTAATTTCTGTGGCAGAAAAAGAGATCTGTATAAATCAGAATAAAAGTAATTTCATGGCAAAGGATACTGTGCTATGAGGAGTGCTTTTTTTCTGTAAAAGAATGTCCTCTCTGTACTAACAGGGAAGAGAAGTGCAATAACAAGTGTGTAATTCCTTCATAACCATTGTCAAAACACAGCTAGGAGAATGGTAAAATTTTTCAATAGTAAAACTTTTATTAGCTATTATGTTAACTTTCAATGAAACTTAAGCTCCTAAATGCCTATGTCACTTTTGACAATGGGACTTAGGCACTCAAGTCACTTAGGTGGTTTTGAAAATTTTACCCTAGTTAAAGGAAATGAATTATTGCCCAGTTCTGCATTCCTTGTGCACCCAAACCTCCCAGTGAACAAGGAATGCAGGCTTTAACTCCAGATACAGAGAAGCACATGACAACAGTGGTGAAATTAAAATGTTATAGGGAGCTGCATCAATTAGGATAGTGTGAGGTGGATATAGAGAGGCTGATCAGCCTAACAGCAAAGGAGGTTCATTTCAACATCAGCAATCCCAGCATTATTTCAGGATAAATATTTACTTTATATGACACTGGAGATCCTACTAAAGGGGCACTTTCTCCACCCCATGAAAATATTTAGAATTGTACACATGCTAAACAGGCACAAGTATCCCCTCAAGCCTCATTTTTCTCCCTTCTATTTTAAAAATCAGTTATTACTATACCAGCATAATGGTCATTCCTTTTAATCTTTACTTAGTACCGTACATATTGTATCTTGACAAATTTGATATACAAGTTAAGGCCTCGATCCTGCAATGTGATGTGAGTGACAGGATCCTGGTGAGGACCATTGGGCTCTGCAGCAACACAGGGGTTCTCCTGAGATAATCTTTTGAAAATGAGTCATCTCTCACTATGCAGAGATTCATGTGGTAAACAGCACCAGGCCAAGTTCCACCTCATCTTTGCTTGGTGCAGACAGGACACAATGAGTCTCATGCAGCCCATGTAAGGGTCCAGCAGAAGTCCAGCACTTGAGGACAAGAACTGCTCCTTCCCTATTGCTCCAAGCATGCATAGCACTGATAAGTGGCTGGAAGGAAGCAAGGCTACAACCCCTTCGTACTCTACTCCTTCCACTGCACTGGGTCCAAAAGGAATGTTCCAGCAGGCACAGCAATGTTCCCTACATAGAAGGCCTCCTTGAGGAACCTAGTCTATCTGTCACAGGCAGAATTCTTTGTGGGGCCCAATATTGGAGTCTGTACCTGAGACACAATCTAACTCACATTTTTTATCTCTTTTCTGGCAGGTTGTTTAAATACTATGTGCCGTCATAGACTGAGCAACCAACAGCTTGTACTTATGATGCCACAGTGTAACTGCAGGCATAGGCGCCAACTTCTGCTCCCGCTGGTGGGTGCTTTAACCCACCCCTCTACCACAGCCCCGCCCCCACTCCACCCCTTCCCCCAAGTCCTCACCCCTGCTCTGCCTCCATCCCACCCCTGCTCTACCTCCTTCCCCAAGTCCCCACCCCCACCCTGCCGCCTCCCTTGAGCGTGTTGTGTCCCTGCTCCTCCCCTCCCCCTCCTGGAATGCCACCAAACAGCTGTTTGATAGTGGGCAAAAGTGCTGGGGGGGGAGGAGCAGGAACATGGCACACTCACGGTAGGAGACACGGAAAAGGCAGGAGGAGCTTGGCTGCCGGTGGGTGTGGAGCACCCGCTAATTTTTCCTTTTTTCGCCTATGACTGCAGGAAGTACTGCCTTATTTAAGAAGTAATGTCCAGAAACTGAGTTTTATATCTGGCATTGCTGATGGTACTTGGAACAGGGATAGTGGATAGCAACATACTGTATCTGCTCTTCCTGTGGGCTTTGAAACAAATACACTTGAATTTTTCAGACTTTCTTCTGTCCATGTCTCGGCTTTAAATGGTTATATATAGATATGTGCATTTATTTTTTGTTCTGCAAATATAAAAGAATATACAACGAACTCTTTCTAATACTATAGAGACAAATAAGCACTTATATAATAAGTAGAGCTGTCCAGAAAATTTCCATCAAAATAAAGCTTGGGGTAGATGGGAATTTTTCCACAGAACTTTGTCTAATTTCCTTCCCTCCCCTCCAACGCACTAGCTCTAGTAAGAAGGATGGGTCTGTGTTTTGTGGTAAATTAACAATTTTAGAAACTGTGACTGGCGTATCAGACTTTATGACCCTATAGGATGCTGCAGAGCTATTTTGCTGACTCACCTTGCCAACCAGACCCCAGTTCAGAGATATAAAAAGCTGCGTGGCTATCTGCAGAAGGAACAGGAAGCCTGGGGTGGGGGGAAAGGAGAGAAGCCCTGTGATGAGGAAGGAGTTCAGGCTCAGCTTTTTGTGTTTAAGTACGGTTCTGGCTCATAGCTGGGTTACTCCAGTTCAAACTAAAGGAAATTCTCAGCAATGAGATGGAGGTTTGGTCAGTAGCCTATGGGCTGTAGGGGCTACTCCACCAATTTATACTAGTAAATATAAGCAACTCATTTCTAATAAAAATGTGCTCAACCTTTGCATCTAGGGATTTCTAAAATGAAGGGAAATTATGCTCTCTGGGATTTGTAAAGTTTAGAGAAACAGCAACATTAGAATAGAATTATTATCCCCTAGGTTCATGAGCACAGTTCAAAATGGATGTATTAATTTATTTGCTTGTTGAAAGCAAGGGAAAATAATATTTAATTAATTTAATTAATTAAGCTCAATGGGCAAGCAGACTGGACAGGTGAGAGATGAAAGGAAAATGAGTCTAAGCTGGTAAGGACTAGGCGTTATCCCAGTCTAGGGGGTATGTGTAAGGCTCTTCACCTCATTAAGTGTCACCAAAGCTCTTAGAGCTGTGCTTAAATGGTCCAGAGGGCTTCAGTAACAGTTCTGCACTCGGATGAACTTCCACCACAATGTGCTTAGCCCTTGAAGACAATTTGTTTCATTCTGTAAGGCAGCCTCCGGCAAACATTCACAGTGGCAGTGATGGACTTTGCTATGGAGCTGCACCCAAGGGCAGGCTGCTGCTGTGCAGGGCTTTTGTGGGGAGGAGTAACAAAGGGAAAAATAAGAGAGGAAATGTGAAAAAAGGAATACAAGGTGTGTGTGTGTCAGGAGAAGAGGGAGTTAATTCAGAGGTGACAAGCAAATCTGTTTAGGAAGAAAGAGAGCTCTGAGGAGGGGAGGCATTCCTTTGGTATTAGCAGGGTGTGTTGTTCCTCCTTTCCCCAAAAGAACATGTATGTGACAAATTAAAGCCTCTCTAACTGGGAAATGTTTCTGATGTTCTGTTTACATTTCCTAATTGAATCAGATGCATTGGGGCATGGCTCTGTGACTCTGGGCCACAATGAGTTAATCACATCAAATATTTACATTCTTCCCCTCTCCCCACTTAAATTAAGACATTGTGAAATTCTGTGTGAAATCCTATTGTGTAATGTTGCCCAGAAAGACCAAAGCAAGAGCATCTTGAGTAACCTCCCTTAACATGTAATTATTTGGATCTTATTTTAAGGTCACTGGTTTAGCTAATACTCAGTGGGAAATGCATCAATCATCCCCGCTGGCATGCAATCACTGGGGCCAGGAAAGTGAGTCTAACCTTCAAAGTGGCACTGCAGTGCCTGTCAGCCTATGGTAGCCCTGCATGGTTAGGAAGGCTGCTATTGATCAAACCCTGAATTTCTAAAAGCTGCTGAGATTGTGAGGTGGTGCCAAATGGCACAGGCTTCTTCCCCTTTCTCAGATTCTGGTCAAGGCCAGGTGCTGAGGCGTTAAAAGTATTGCTGATGGCTGCCTTACTCTTATTTTGGGACAACATGCACCTCCTGGACATGGGAACTGATATCATCTACCTGAATACATTGTCAGGGATTGAAAACACGGTAGTGGTGGCGGCAACAGTGGCTTTTTGTATGACAGTAGCTCCTAGAGGTCTCAGCTGGGATCACAGTCCCACTGTACTATTGACAGTATTCACTTGGCACTTGGCAGATGTTCTGACGATGAGGGGGTGGGGTTTTGAGCACTAAGAGCCAAGGCACTGATGGAGAGCACACATCTGCTCATGGAGCAGGAACTGGAGGAGGGCCAATGTCAGCCCAGGCAGCAGCAGGACACCATGTGGGAGGCAGCAGGTGAGAGGGTAGTCAGACTGGACCCTAATTGGATCTCTCTAAAACAGTCAGGTCCTTTAGTAATCAGCACTGACTAACGATTATGCTTGCCAATCCCTTAAAGTGGGGAAAGCTTTCTTAGTACTTCGCAGGATTCTAATTAACATGCTTTTGGTCAGCTTAGTCTTAGGTTGGAGCAGGGGAACCCTAGCAGACATTCTGGATTTGTTGAGTATCTTGGAAATCAAAGCAATAAGTGATTGCAGTGCATAGGGTGTCATTGTCATCGTGTGCCCCTTGCCCTCCAGCTGCACTGTTATGTTGCGTCTCATCCTTATGCAAGTGTTGGTTCTCCAAGATCATTAGACTATGCATGACCACTACCGCTGAATCCGTGCAATGGCATAGTACACCATAACCATTGTCTAATTGTTGAGCCATGCCTTGTTTCTTAAGCCAAGAGATACAGTGAATAGAGGCAATTCTTTTAGCTTTGGCGTCATGCCACACAAGTAAGCAATTTATAAGTCCTGCCATTTGGTTGAATCTTACCCTTGGCTGAAATGTGAATGTATAGTACTGTTAAGCTTTTTCATATACTGTGTTTGTTCATGGGCCAGCCTTATTATGCAGGATCATATTTACTACTGGACTAGCATCAGGAAATTCTTTGGTGTGCTGAACTTTGGAAGTGCACTAGTCAATCACGTACATGATGCTTACATCTCGCGTACGTGTGATCCACATTCTGTACAATGGAAACCTTTAGCTATTAATACAGAGACTAACTAATCTGCTTGAGGCTACTGCTGTTGTACCTGTTCTGCAAGAGTAGAGGTGCTGGGAAGCTAATACTTACACTGACTTTAGTAAAAAAACTCAGATTACTTCCACTCTAAGCTATGTACGATGAGGACTCGGCTAGAGAACTCCCACCACCATTAAAAAGAAACTCTTTCTTGGGGGGAAATTTACAAATGTTGCTTGGTTCTATGCATTGTGCTGGGATGATAACAGGAAGGTCTGTGATACTAACTACCCATTAAAAGCTGCCCTTGTCTCCACAACAGCCTAAAGTACCCTTGTGGCTCTGGCATAACATCGTTTGCGCCATCCCTTGATTTTACCAGGTGTTAGTCTCTGTCATAAACAGATAGTTAAGGGTTAATGTCTCTTTTACCTGTAAAGGGTTAAGAAGCTCAGTAAATCTGGCTGACACCTGACCAGAGGACCAATAGGGGGACAAGATACTTTCAAATCTTGGTGCAGGGAAGTCTTTATTTGTGCTTTTTGTTTTGTTGTTGTTCGCTCTCAGGACTGAGAGGGACGGGACATCAATCCAGGCTCTCCAAATCTTTCTGAATCAGTCTCTCATGTTTCAAACTTGTAAGTAATTAGCCAGGCAGGGCATTTTAATCTTATGTTTGTTTTCTCAACTTGTAAATATTTCTTTTTTCTGGAAGGATTTTACCTCTGTTTGCTGTAACTTTGAACCTAAGGCTAGGCGGGGGGGCGCCTCTGGTCTATAGAAATCTGATTACCCTGTAAAGCATTTTCCATCCTGATTTTACAGAGATAATTTTTACCTTTTCTTTCTTTAATTAAAAGCTTTCTTTTTAAGAACCTGATTGATTTTTCCTTGTTTTAAGATCCAAGGGGATTGGATCTGTGTTCACCAGGGAATTGGTGAAGTCCCTCAAGGCAACCCAGGGAGGGGACGAAGTTTTGGGGGAACAGAGAGTGCCCCAGACACTGGAATTCTAGGTGGTGGCAGTGTATACCAGATCTAAGCTAGTAATTAGGCTTAGACGTGTCTGTGCAGGTCCCCACATTTGTACCCATAAGTTCAGAGTGGGGAAAAAAACCTTGACTGTCTCCCTCATTCCATGAATCCTAAAGTCTCTGTGGCCAAATGGTGCTGCATACCCCAAAGGAGAAATTCCACAAGGGACCTACTCCCATTCTACCTTAGGTCCATCAAAGTCTGTATGTTCATGTTCTCACTAGCCTTGGTGGCCTCCTAAAAAGATTGCCACAGGGGTGAGTTGGAGTTAAGATTACTTAATGCCTGTTTTGCTTTCAGTCATGACCTGTCTGACCAGGTGGTCTCAAGGGAATATCTGTTATTGGAGGGTATTGATCTCTGGTTTTGGAGTGTTAACTCAAATGCCCAATAGTGATGATTTAAATGTCAATGGTAACTATTTAGCCATTTGAGAAAGAGGAAGACCTATGCACTCAGCTCTGTCTCAGCACATTTTTAGCCCTATGAGTGAGTAGCACTGTCTCGTGTACTTCCACTTTCTACCATCCTCCCCACCCAGGTTCAGCAGAACCTGCTGATCATATTTTGAACAGTTGTGCCCTTGAAAGCAAGTGGCATCTTATTTTGAGCTTGTTTTGTGGGGAGAGGCACAGAGCCCAGGAAAGTACTGTTGTCTCTTCCCCCGCCCCCCCGTTTGACCCCTGGATTTGTGGAGCCACAAACAAGAGTGAAGGTGCTTAGGCAGTGCATTGTACCCTTTTCCTCTCTCATTGTCAAAGGTATCTCTGACAGAGAGTTTCAAGCTCACCTTCCAACCCTACTGCTGGAGAAGATAATAGGGCCTACTCCTGCTGCAGAGCTTACATGGGACACAGGTGAAGGAGAAGCCCAACGGGCCATTTGCTTTACTTGTGTTTAGGGCCATGGGCCTCTTTTATTGAAGGTGGGCTCAGCGGGCAATGTTCAGATCCAAATAAGGCTTAATCTAGATCTCACATCCTAAGAAATCTCATGAAATTGCCAGCATTTTAGGCTCAGGTCCCATGAGAATGGCAGTTCTTACCAAATTTTTGGCTCCATTCAAAGTGAAAACACAAAATGGATCCAGCCTGGAACCCAAAATCATAATAAAGCATACATGTAAGGGGACTGTTATCCCCTTACTAACATTCAGTGGGGGGTTTGGTTGCTAGCTCCCAGCACTAAAAGGGGAGGGATCGATGGCAAATCAGGACCCTGAGACTGACAGTGCCCAGGAACAATGGCGAGAGGCCAATGCTCCAGGTCAGCCTGATTGACAGGGTGGGCAGGCTAATCAAAGAGACAGAAGGCAGGGTGAGTCCCATCCTCCTGTGAGCTGGAATTGCCTAGGTCAGACAGAGTGGGCTAAGCTGCTAGGAGCAGAGCTGCAGCCCAAAAAGCCAGAGCACAGCCCAGAGAGAGCAGATCTGCCCTGGGAGGGGAGCTGCAGCAGCTGGAGCCAGAGAAGCAGGTGAGAGCTGAGAGAGAGTCACAGAAGCAGCCTGCAGAGCAGACCTGCCCTGGGAGCAGAGCGGTAGCAACTGGAGCCAGAGAGGCCAGAGAAGCAGCCCAGGGAGCTGAAGGCAGAGCAACAGCAGCAGCCGTGCTGAGGCAGTGGGGAGCTGGGGCTGGAGCAGTCCAGAGCTGGGTGCGGTGAGCAGCTCGGGAGAGCAAGGGGGACCCTGGGCAGTGGGCCCAGCACAGGGAGACACCTCAGCCAAGAGGCCCTGCAGGCCAGACTTGGAGGGGGATCAAAACCCTGACAGAGCGGGGGTGACACTGGGGAGAAGGGTCCCTGCCACCCAGAGCCTGAGAGTGTGTGGCCACCGCCAGAGCAAGTGTCCAACCCACAGCGTCCCTGCAGCATGGCCAGAGCCTGAAAAGGAGGCCTGGGACCTACAAGGAACAGACTGTGAAGTGCCCTGATGTCCAGAGACACTGTTTGTGATGGTCCCTGCCACAGAGCAGGGTGATGTTTTCCTTTAACCTTTCCCATTTTTCCTTATTCTTTTTTTAAAATTAATTGTTAATTAAATAACTTGTATTTGCATTAAATTGTATGATGTGATCAGTGGGTCAGGGAGGTGCGCAATGCAAAGAGAGTACCCCAGGGTGGGGACACCCTAGCCCTTGTCCTGGGTGACCACAGCAGGGTTGGGGGTTGAGCCCCCCAGGAATCCTGAGCCCAGCCTTGTTGGGGTTACGAGGACTCTGCCAGACAGGAGAGTGGAAGGGGAGCCCTCAAGGCCAGGGAGGCCTCTGGGTAAAGAAAGTGGGAGCGAGGAATCAGATCCTTTCGCTAGCCCACTTCACCAGGGTAGTGCAAGTCAGGAAAGTTCCCCACAATAGCGGGACCATTCCCCCGCTTACATACAGAAACAGGAATTTGAATCTTAAGCTAACAGCACAGCTCCCCAAACACACATACTGGAAAGCTGAAGGAGTTCTAACTCAAGAGGTTTTGCTTTTTACCCATATGTTGCTTTCATAAGTGTAACCTGAAGTGCCATTACAAATTAGTATGTTTGCATGGTTAGTTTCTCTTTAAGGAAGGGAGGAAGAAAACAAACACCCCAAACCCGATGAAATTGATTATACGGAGAAGATTACAATCTTAGGATCTGGCCTGAGTAAGGAGAAGCATGTAGGGGAGCAGGGACCTAACTGACTGAGTTACTTCCCAAATGAGGCAAGGAGTAAGCTGTCCTGACCCTTTTCCTAACATTCCTTCCCCACCCCCACCATGGGCATGCAACCAGGTTTGTAACTGAACTCTCTCTATTAGCAAATGCAAATTTGTAGAAACTTTACACACACACAGCTGAATTATTCTCAATTGTTCATATTTTGTCTGTACCCAAACTGTTTGGTTTCGGTGCTTACCAAACTAAATGATAATATTTACAACAGTTACTCAGATATCAGCTAGTTCCTCAGGTGACTTCTAATCTTTTTTTCTTTTTATTACAATACTGAGAGATTAGAGCTATGGCAAAAGCACCACAGCTGCAGAAACACTTGTTTTTCTGTTCTTGTGGTTACTCTTCAGAGTTAGGCAATGTTTCATTTCCCAGCAGAACAGCCCTCCTCTCAGAAGTGTCAACATTATGCAAATTTGTGTGTGAGGAATGTTGCTACAGTACCAACTAGTTAAACTTTTTAAAGTTTAATCACTTGGCTGCTGCAAAGATTAAAAAACCCACAGAATTTCCCTGAGCGAGACCTGTGCAAGCTGAACTATGTATTTTAGAACTGGGCTTTTTGTGTGTCTGGGCGTGAATAGCAACTACCTCAGTGCTCAAGTATTCTGCTATTGTGTTCCATTATGATTAAAGGTGTAAATGTGTAACTTCAAACCCAATAAGGGTTTTTTACATTTTTCCTTTAAAAAAACAACAACACTTAATCTCACCTCTACATATATTGTTTTTTAATGCTTTATTTTCAAAACTGAAAGGGCTAGATTGTGTAAGGATTTAGGGGTCAATTCATATGTTTATTAAGTACAAAATTTTATTGCCTTCCTTCTCAGAAGCATGGGAAAGTGTGACCATTGTCCATCCGCAGACTGGTTTCCTGTTCATTCCATGGTCCAGTCTAAAATTCCCTTTCTGTGACTTCAGTGGGGCTACAATTTCTCCCCTTGTTTTTAAAATCCTCCATATACTTGTCCCAGCCTTTCTCTCAGACCTAGTCTCTCTCTTTACCTCCTGAATTCTTCATCTGTCTTTAAATCTCATGCTCTTTCCTGTTATCACTCTTATTTTAATTTCACTGCTGCACTGTTTAAACCCATACATTCTGTGGGAAAGAAGTGACACACAGAAGAAAATTGTTTTACAGACTATATGCTACTGCATGGGACACCAAAGTACAGTATGGCCCTCCCAAAAAATTCTCATTACTCTTACTTCTAGTTTTTAAAAGCAACAGAGAATCCTGTGGCACCTTATAGACTAACAGATGTTTTGGATCATGAGCTTTTGTGGGTGAATACCCACTTCGTCAGATGAATGTAGTGGAAATTTCCAGGGGCAGGTATATATATGCTAGCAAGCAAGCTAGAGATAACGAGGTTAGTTCAATCAGGGAGGATGAGGCCCTGTTCTAGCAGTTGAGGTGTGAAAACCAAGGGAGGAGAAACTGGTTCTGTAGTTGGCAAGCCATTCACAGTCTTTGTTTAGTCCTGAGCTGATGGTGTCAAATTTGCAGATGAACCGAAGCTCAGCAGTTTCTCTTTGAAGTCTGGTCCTGAAGTTTTTTTGCTGCAGGATGGCCACCTTAAGGTCTGCTATAGTGTGGCCAGGGAGGTTGAAGTGCTCTCCTACAGGTTTTTGTATATTGCCATTCCTGATATCTGATTTGTGTCCATTTATCCTTTTCCGTAGTGACTGTCCAGTTTGGCCGATGTACATAGCAGAGGGGCATTGCTGGCATATGATGGCGTATATTACATTGGTGGACGTGCAGGTGAATGAACCAGTGATGGTGTGGCTGATCTGGTTAGGTCCTATGATGGTGTCGCTGGTGTAGATATGTGGGCAGAGTTGGCATCGAGGTTTGTTGCATGGATTGGTTCCTGAGCTAGAGTTACTATGGTACGGTGTGCAGTTGCTGGTGAGAATACGTTTCAGGTTGGCAGGTTGTCTGTGGGCAAGGATTGGCCTGCCACCCAAGACCTGTGAAAGTGTGGGATCATTGTCCAGGATGGGTTGTAGATCCCTGATGATGCGTTGGAGGGGTTTTAGCTGGGGGCTGTATGTGATGGCCAGTGGAGTCCTGTTGGTTTCTTTCTTGGGTTTGTCTTGCAGTAGGAGGCTTCTGGGTACACGTCTGGCTCTGTTGATCTGTTTCCTTATTTCCTCGTGCAGGTATTGTAGTTTTGAGAATGCTTGGTGGAGATTTTGTAGGTGTTGGTCTCTGTCTGAGGGGTTAGAGCAGATGCGGTTGTAATGCTTGGTGGAGATTTTGTAGGTGTTGGTCTCAGTCTGAGGGGTTAGAGCAGATGCGGTTGTAGTCTAGTTTTTAGAAGTTTTATTTCTCAGCAGCCTTCATAAGCAGCTTTATAAACCAACTAACACTGTTCCGGAGAGGGTGTCTTGTCCTTTCAGGTCTGCCTCCTATCTGTACTTATCATACTGAGAGTGGTATAACATGTGTAAAGAGCATGAGTCAGTCTCCTATACTTCACTAAGTGCTAATGATTCATTGTACAAGACATTATTCTAAGAATTGCCAAGAATATATCTGCACCACGGAACCATTTGCTTCTCTGCAAGATTTTCAGGGGGAAAAAATCAACTCTAAATACAACTTGGTTATACCTACTGTTGTCTTTCATCCTCAAGAGATCTTAATTCTTTATAAAGTGATGAGTTAAATATTTCAATAACCACATAGATAAATGGTACAATTTTTATGCACTCAACAATAGCTCACATGCTGCCTTGGTCATTGTTTCATGGCTGTTTAATCCAGCACAGGCCCAGCCCTGCAAAAACTCGTGCATGTGTTCAGTTTGACTACCGTGAGTACTTCCATTGATTTCATGGTCGTAAAGTTAAGCACATGTATAAATGTCTGCAGGATCAGAGCCACAGATTCCCCAGTAGAAGGCCCTCACTTTTTTAATGACAGGTTATTTGATGGTTTTACCTCTTTTACATTGTTTTGTACATGGTTTATGGCTTTGGCTTTCTTTCACTACATTTTAAGTTGCTTCATTGTACCTGAAACACCTTGGCTTTTGATCATGTACTTTCTAAATGTTAATATTAAGTTGATGATCATGAGAGTCATGACACCATGATGTTAAAACACCTGGAGTACATTACACAGCCCTCCCCACCCCACCCCAAAAAATCTGCTGCAGCAAGTCTGAGCCTGGTTAACTCACTTGGGCTCACAGGGTCATGTTCCAGGGCTAAAAATAGCAGCATAGATGCTTTGACTGGAGCCTGGGGTCCTAGACCCTCTCCTTCACCAGGTTTCAGAGCCCAGGCTCCAGTCCAAGCCTGACTGTCTGTGCTGCTATTTTTAGCCCCGTAGTGTGAGTCAATTGCCCCAGGCTCTCAGATTCCCTGCTGCGGGTCTCCTTTTTGCTGTGTAGACCTATCTGTGGGTGCTATTGTACAAAATGTGGTAGGGAAGATTTGGCTATGTAAGACCAATAATGTTGGCACAGAATTCACAGGTGTTAGCACTGCTCATTTTGGTGTATGCATACATTTAAACCATGTCTGTGACTATGGCCAGGAGGTATTTCAAGTACAAAATATACACTGCCTGGTTTAGAAACATAGCTGTCCTCTCATAACATGGTTTTGGAAACTTAGAAAATGTAGAAAATTGTTGGCCAACTGTTAAAAGGCCAAATACGCTGTGAAGTCCTACAGACTATGCATTTCTGCTGTGTAGCAAAATGTAAAGATGGTTCTGTAAGATTTCATTGAGAGTCCTTTTTGCCAGAGACTTTTTGATCCAAGGCTGAAGACATTACAAGCTGTGAAGCTTATGTCAGCAGCAGACGTTTATTACAAAATATGTCAAATTGTGTTTTCATAAGAGCAGAAAAGTGAAAATGATTTCCCTCTAAAGAAATATTTAATAACCTAACAGTTTAAAAACTCATTTCCTTCATCTGTTTGGTTCTAGACATAATTTGTTCATTATGTCACTTGAATCTAGTAACTGCCTCATTATAATAACATAATATCTACCACTGCAAAGTACACATGGTGTCTTATTTCTTATACAGAGGGAGGATAATTTTATGATTAAGATCAGGACTTAAAGTCAGGAGATCATGGCCATGCCATGGATTTCCTGAGTGGCTTCATACATGTCCTTTAGACCAAAGATTTCAAAATTGTCCATTAATTTTGGGTACCCGTTTTGACATACCCAACCCGAGAATCCTAAGCCCTAATTTTCATAGGTACCAAGCACCCACCAGTTCCATTAACTTCAACTGGAATTATAAGTGCTCATTGCCTCAGAAAATCAGGCCTTGAGAGTCTGAAGCTGAGCACCCCAAAAGCACCTAATTCTAGTGAACATAGTGTAAAATGTGGGGCTTCCTCTCTCTGACTTCATTTCCCCATCTGTAAAATCGGGATCAAGCTTCCCTTTTCTACAAGGATGTGCATCATGGCTTGTAAAGCAATTTCAGATCTTCTAATTTAAGCATACGTAAGTGTATAGTAGTATTTTATATATATCAAAGACTTGGTGTGCCTGTTCGTTAATGCTGTATAGGTCCTTCCTGGTGTTTGCTCACTAACTATTATTTGAAAATAGCTGATTTCCCAGTTAATTACAGTGCCAAACAGCTCCCTTTGCCACTGACAAACTGTGATGTACCAGGGTACAATCTGCACTGAGTAGCTGTCACCCATATTCTGTAACCTGGGGTGCCCTTTACAATGCCTTGCTGCTCACATCCAGCAGCATGTAAGTCTCTACCCACTATATCTCTGTGTATGCTGCAGCCAGCCAGACCTTGACTCTTACCAACCCTAAAATTTACCACAGAGTGACCCCAACACACTCCCAGCCTATAGTCTATATTGCCCAGTCCTCTCCTGGACAGTGTATATGTATTGAGTCTGTCATTCCTTTAAGGGAATAATATGCACATCCTTTGTTTCCCCACATGGATTTACCCAGACACTTCAACTTGAACACACTAGATTAGATAAAACAATAAACTACAAGGAGAGATTTTAATAAACTTGTTTAAGTGACTACAGGTAATGAGGCATAAAAGTCAGAAATGGTTACAAGGAAAACAAAGATAAAATGCTTACTAGTGCCTGACTTAACAAACTACATTGGATTCAAAGCAGTTTCTCACCACATGGTTTCAGCAGTCTTACTGCCAAACTCCTTCAATCAGGACCTTTCTGCTAGAGCTCAACAGCCGCTTCCTGTGAATGCGATGGGCAGTGGGGGACAGAAGGGTGCTTTGCCCCTCATCTTTATAGTTTTAGTCCCTCTCTTGAAAAACATTTCCAGCTGAAAGCCAGGACCCAAAGAGTCTAGGTGGAAGGATATTCCCTGCTGGTTTTTTCACCTGTTTGAACTTCCTTTATGTGCTCTTCCTGCTTGATGACTGTTTACTGCTTAAATGCAAATTAAGCCGTGCACAGGTTCCTGTTTAGGGCAGATCTGTTTTCCAACTTCTGTTTGGGCAGGGCTGTAGGGTTTTGAACATATGTTAATAACACAATACAGAGAAAACCTATAACTTCACATACAATGTCGGCACACCTATTTTACCAGGGCAATACTGACCAGAAAATTGAGTTTTCAAATGATACCTTACAAGGCACACTTTGTACAAAAATAATTACAATAAGGTGTGAATGCAAGGGTGTATTCTGGCACACAAACATAATGATTTTCCTTCTTCACCCAGCTTCCTGGACTCTTGTATGCCCTCCCCACAGACCCTCTCCCTCTTCCCCACCTCCCAACATGGATTCCTGTCAAAGTCCAGTTGGCTTTTAAGGTACAAATCCAGACCAATGAGGGTTGTCATTGCCTGCCCCATAATCCTGGGTACCTCTCAATGCTTTGCTACTGTAGGTCCCAACCTGGGCTGCTCACAACCAGCCTATCAGCATGCAAGTCACATCCTGTGTGTCTGCATGGTAGACAGCTCAGGTTCAGCAGCTCTGACCCCAGCAGCATGTCTACAGCCCCACTCTGCTTCCACCAGCCTTGGTTGCTACCTGTATAGTGACCCCAACACACTCCCAGTCCTGAATTTCCCCAAAATTGTGTGCCCTGAAATGGCCAGCCCTCTCCTGGACAGCTCAGAGAAATAATACGGTTCATTTGTTCCTCTAAAGACACAAAAAGCACATCACAGCTTATTAACTTAACTAGGGGGGTGTAAACACAGCATTGAGTTGGTTTATGGTGAAAATGAAATAGATCAGCAATCACATAGTATTAAGTGAGTTCAAGTATAAGTAATGAGATAGAGTTACAAGTAAAACAAAACACGTTTCTAACGGTCTAAAATTTAGTCTAGCAAGATACAGGCCTTGTTTAAGATGGCTTCTTTCACCAATCACTTTTCTTCCCAGGCATGGCTGACTTTGCTTCATTCAGGACCTTTCACTAAAGTACAAGGTGCTGGCTTCCCTTGTCTTATTAGGTTTAAGATCTTGGCTCAGGCAGGTTTCTTGCTTCAATTCAGTTCCAGAGAGTTCAAACCCGCACCTCCATGTATATACATGATGCAAGATTATTAATGGTTGACTGTGCCAATGTGACATTGCACTCCATATGTTTTATCGAAATATGCTTATGAGTGTGCATACGATGTCACTGGAATATGCTTTATGCAAAAGCTCTCTTGTAAGGTATCATAACAAAGGTTATAACCTACTGAATATATTCCTCCTATTTGTATGCACGTATCATTCTTGTATCTGAAACTAGAAATATGAAGTATAATTCTGAGGTCCTATTATTATTATGCAAAATGTGGGCCATTAATGGAGGTTTAGAATCTTGGTGGCTCCCATTGACCCAGACAATTGGTTGTAAATGGTTTGTTTACCTGCAAACATTCCTCTGTATGTGTGGGCCAACCCAGGAAGAATGGCAACTAGGGGTCTTACAGTGACATGTGACCATGTCACATGATGCTGGAATCCATCTTAATCCTTGTACTTTTTCATTAATGAGGTGGGGGTGGGGACAAGCACAGACAAAAGATTCCCACCTTGTGCCAAAGCTATAAAAGGGGTGGAGCAGGACAAAGGGGGCGGCCACTCATGAGAAAACCCCTGCTTACCACCTGAGATGTCTGCTGGATCTAACAAAGACTGTACCAGGGGAAAGGTTTGGGCTCAGACTAGGAAGAAGTCTAGTCTGTGAAAGAAGCTTATTGGAACATCTCTGAGGGTGAAATATTACCTGTAATCGGTTTATTAATATATTAGGTTTAGACTTGTGTATTTTTGCTTTATTTTGTTTGGTGATTTACTTTGTCATTACTTGAAACCACATAAATCCTACTTTTTATACTTAATAAAATCACTTTGTTTATTAATAAACTCAGAGTAAGTGATTAATACCTAGTGGAACAAACAGCTGTGCATATCTTTCTATTGGTGATATAGAGGGTGAACAATTTACGAAGTTACCCTGTATAAGCTATATACAGAGTAAAATTAATCAATTTGGGGTTCAGGCTCTCAGAAAGGCTGAACACTAGGGTGCTGGGAAATTCCCTGTTAACTGAGGAGCCCCTGGGCTGAGTGAATCTCAGTTTCAGTAAACTGCAGAGAGGCATGGCCCAACCTCTGGGTCTGGAGCTGACTGGAATGTCTAACACAGCAAGACAGGAGTGGAGGGGCCCCTGTTCTAGCAAGAGGGTTATTCTTAGTGATATCCCAGCTCATCGAGTGACAGTCTCGAGGGGAGTCTCTGTGTCTGAACCTGTCACAACAGTCAGTGAGTTATTCGTTTCCAAATGATAGCTCACAGGGCATATTTTGTACAAAGATATTACTATATTGTGTAAGGTGTAAATATAGAAGTGTTTAGTGTCACAACCTACGTTTGGGAAGTCAGTCTTGAAAGGGGCATACCTAAGTGGCTAGGGCAAATAGTGTGTTATCTTTTCCCGTATATTTCCTGTGTGAATTACTTTAATCTTAGGTTAAGTAAAGTCTCCGTGACAATGTGTGTCCTTTCTGCAGATCACAATTACTGTGAGAACAAAGTGGCTGCATACAGAGCTCTTAGAAACTTAAAGGTGCACTGCATCCAAAACAAAGGCGTCACTGTTTCCTAGCTACACCCACCATACTGTAGCACTGGTGTCAGGTGAACACAAGCATAATTGCTATAGAATTTTTCTAACTGCATGGTTTCCCCTACTCCCGTTTTCTGCCTTTCTGTTCCATAGCTCTTTACTGCTCAGCCTTAGCCAGAGAGTCCATGCTGCAGAGCACTGTACCACAGTTCAATTGCCATGGACAGCATGCCATGGCCCACAGTGCAGTCTGTAGCCACAGCACCACCTTTCCATAAGGACATGGGGGTCAACAGTTCTGTGTAGTCACAAACTGGATGTCCGTGTCCCCACACAATCCCTAAAATTCTTGTGGGCTTTCAATAAATGAGCCCCCCAGGAACCAGCATTCTGCAGTGCACAGGAAGTATCAACCATAAGCCGCCGCACCCCCCCCCCCCCCCGCGCATACTAGAGCTTCAGCAATTCCACTCCCTTTCAGGTTTCGCATGCCTTTGGGAAATGCATTATGTGGTCCCAAAACATTTCCAACCTCCACACACAGATTTTTTCTCTCACTCTAGACTTCCTGTCTCACTGTTTCACCTATTCATTTTTTTTTGCTTGCTGTGAATACATAATTTGTGTACCATAGTTTTCACAACATGACCTTCAATGCATTACAAATGTTTAAATCAGATTAATGTTGATGATGCAGCTAAAGGTCACGTACACAATCATTCCAAAAAAAAAGACTCCTATTAATTTAATTAGTTGTTCCTTTTGAAGCATGTCTTTTTGTGAAAACAAGAATGATCTGTGGCTGGAAAGAATAACAGCATAACCTTTATGGCGTATGTTTACACATCCCTTTGCACAATAATATGTTTTCATGGAACACAGCATTGTTCATAAGTTGGCAAAGGCATCTTGAAAAGAATGTTGGCTAAAACAAGCTGCTTTCTACAATTACAGGAGAAACAACAGTTTTGGACACTTGCAAGTGAAACATATTTGATTCCACACAGGCTCTGGGTTAACTCTGTCTGTTTGCAGGGGGCCACAGATAATGAGCCTGATTCTCTACTCCCTGCAGCTTTGTGTATCCATTCACACCTGTGCAAAACGATGTAGAATACCAACAAACTGGAACAGAATCATTTTTCCACAGGTGAAAATGATTAACGAAGGTGCAAGACACTGGACAATCCAGATCACTGATTCCAAAGCTGGTTGGCTAAAAGTCTTCAAGTCTTTGAATGTTCATATACAGTTAAGCAGGTTGTAAAGTAAGAGAAAACAGAATGTGGCCTAGTGCCAACAATGCAACACTGCTGATGTTACTGGGCCAGCCCCACAGATTTCAGTGGCTTTGCACCAGAGGCGAATTTAGCCAAGTTCATTATGAAGGGTTCCATAATAAACTGATAGGGTTAGATATAAACTGAGCGCTGCATTGGGTCCACACTTTTCTATGCATCAAAGAAGATAACAATGCCTTGTGATTCAGGAAGGTAGCATAGCCTGGTATTATGACACACAGAGCTCAATCTGCCTTCAGAAAGACATGCTGCTTCCATTGACCATGCCAGAAGAAGTTACATACCTGTAGCTGATGGGAGAATGATGTCCACATTGACTATCTGCCATCTCCATAGCATCACTTAAAAAAAAATAATAATAAAGTCACATCATTTAACATGGGAGGCTTTTGGGCATGTTGGGGAGTGTGGCATTTCAAGACTTAATCAAGATCAATTTGCTTACTTGTCTATTTAACCCTCTTTAAAAAGCTATATAGTATTTGAGGAAATGTCCATAACATTTGTTGTTTGTTTGGATTAGGCATTTCTCACAGCTTTTGGTAGTCTACATTCCTCCCTTCTCCTTCCCCTCCTCCCTGCATTTGTCCTGCCTGTCTGCATATGATGGCCATACATCACATGTACCTGACAAGTTTATGAAGTACCTCAAAGCTCCCTTTTAACCCTTAAATTACTCCACTGTATGCACTCTTATTTCTTTGTATATTTTAGTTCTGGTTTCCAAAGCCCCATTCTAATAAGCACTGCTATAGGCTGTACTGTTATCATTTTCTAAAGGGACAGTTGATACTTAATGTGCAATGACAAATCCACAGCATTAGCAAATTTTAAGATCTTTATGCTAACTTTCTTAAACTCAGTCACCACTTTGCCATGCTCCTGTAATAAGTGATAAATTCACGCTGTTGATTTAAAATAATAGTACTCTTTCAAAGAATTAGATTTGAAATAATCTGTCTCAGATGTTCAGAATTAAATCTATGCGGTTGAACTTAATGACTAGAGTTGGGCATGGGAAGTTAAATTTGGTTTTGCAAGCTCAAACGTAAAGCCATGGATGGTTGAATCTGGCCTCTAGTTTTATCCAATCAGTTTGTTTCAGACTTTAGGTCAATTTTGACCCATCTCTTGTACTGATTCAGTTAATGGATGTTGGTATTATGGATGGACACTAGTTACCAGACCAGTGTAATGTACTATGGCCTTATTGTCGGTCAGGGATCGGCAACCTTTGACACGCGGTGCGCCACGGTAAGCACCCTGGCGGGCCAGGCCGTTTTGTTTACCTGCCGTGTCCTCAGGTTCGGCCGATTCCGGCTCCTACTGGCCGTAGTTCACTGTTCCAGGCCAATGGGGGCGGCGGGAAGTGGTGGCCAGCACATCCCTCATTCTGTGCCCCTTCCCGCCACCCCCATTGGCCTGGAGCGGCAAACTGTGGTGGCCAGTGGGAGCTGCGATTGGCCAAATCTGTGCACGCGGCAGGTAAACAAACTGGCCTGGGCCCCCAGGGGCTTTCCCTGAAGGAGCAGTGAACTGGCTTTGAGAACCACTGTTTTAGGTAGCTCTGAAGTTCTCCTAACTGGGCTGACAAACTGGGCATTTCAGTCACATAGTTAATGCAGCTACTCACAGGAGTAAGGTTAACTTCAAGGAGACTACTTGTCTCCATAAGAATGGGGGGGGTGTTTAATTTTGCGATGACTGAGTTTAAGTGACAAACTGCACCCACAGACAAGTGTAAGGGTAACTTTTGCAGATGCAGCAATGAAGGACTCTTTAATGCTGAGCTGACAACGTGGCACTAAATGTTGTTAACAAAGTTTATTACCTAGGAACCTGCAGGGTTTTATAATTTTGCTTAAGTACACCGGTGTGATCCCCCCACCCCAGGAATAATGGTGGGCCCCACCGGTAAACTCGTGGGGGAGAGCTTAGGGGGACCGGCCCCACCCCGGCACCGAAGGCCCAGGCTCCGGAGGAGACGGACACGCTGCCAGGCCGGAGAGGCTTGCGAAGCAGCGGGGTTGGGGGGATGGGCGCAGGAGGGAGGCATAGCCCTTTTAAGCGCAGACTTGTTTGCTCGGCGGCTGTCCTCAGGTGACTCCGCGGCTTGAAGCGCAGCCAGCCTGTGCGGAGCATTAGGCAAGCGGATGGGAGGTTTCGCTGCTAGACACGCGATGGGGGCTCCCGGCGCGGGGAGGAACAGAGCGAGCTGCAGCCTCGCCCTCCGCCTCCACCCCTCCCCCACACACCCCTCCGGGGCGGGGCTGCTGCTGCTTGCGCCGCGGAACAAACAGCCTGGGCTGGGCCCTGCCCTCTGTTCCCCTCCCCCCGCTCATCTGAGCGCGCCCCACCCTTTCCAGAAAGCCACATGGCCCCGAGTCGGTGGTGGCAGCAGGGCCAGGCTCTGCCCCGGTCTCTAGGTCAGTGCGGAGCCAAGAATTGCCTTTTGGAAGGAGCCCCTGCTCCCTTCCTCCTCCTGCTGCAGCCACGGCCAGAACGAAAGGCCCTGAGAGTTTGCAGACAGGCTTGAGAAATCTCCCAAAAGCCTAAGGCCAGGTGCTGGAATGTGCTTCACCCAATTACCTCTCCTGCCCGTGGAGGCTTGGTGACAGCTTCCCGGCTGTCTGCTCTTTAGAGAAGAGAGAACAATCCCCTACTCCTGGCCTGACTCACAAGAAGGGGGTGGGGGAGAATATTTCTGCCAATCCAGCTCTGGGGAGGAAGGGGGAGAAAGGACATGACTCTGGGTTCTGGGGGGAAGAGCAATTTTTCCTATCCCCATAAAAGATGAGATGGGGAAAGGGAGAATAGTGACATCTTTTAAACCCTTTCCCTTGTCTTGCTAGACACAGAGGAAAAGCCCCTAGGTCTGTAATCTACACCCACCTAACTGCAAGGGAAAAGAGTCCTCTCCTGTTTCTGGTGGTTAGTACGCAAGGGAAGAAAAACACCTTGCATTCATCCTCAGCATCCCACTCGCTTGACCAGGGGGAAGAGGACAGAACAGCCTCCTCCATGTACTTCAGAGCAGCAACAGGCTGGCTAGGCACACACTGCAGTGCTCCACAAGAGCAGTGGAGAGAACACACCCCTTTCTGCTCCATTAGAAGTAGGCTGCACACACCCTGCTCCGTCAAGAGGAGGCAGAATTAACATCCTTTGTTCTGTGACAACACTGGAATTTCAATCATAACTTGTAGCAGTGAGTCCTAAGGGTAATCGTGTTTGTTGAGCAGGCATCACTTGCTTTTTAATGTCCCAAATCTGTGGCTGGGGAGTTGGGGGGACCACCTTAGCCTCTTTACACCCTACAATAGCCTACATTTTTTTTCTGAAAAGCAGGCTAGAATGTTTTTCCCCCATGAACCCATTCCTCCTCCACCTCCCAGCATGACTTCATGCCACTCAAGCACTCTTGGCATCAGCAATATCTCTGTGATCAGCAGCTGCCTGTGAGTGAGACATACATTTAACCCAACACCAGTTAATTTCTTGCTTGTGCCCACAGAGCTACATTATTGCAAAAGTATGTGAGTCAGAATCTGAGTGAGTTGGGAGTGTCTGAGTGAGCTTGTAGATTTCTTTAAAAAAAATAAGTATTAGGTTTTCATCTGATCTACAGGACAAATGCTACTTTGCATAAGCAACCTATGTCTTTCACCTCCAGCTCTCTTGGTTTGTAGCAAATCAGCATGTGGCAAAGACAGTTTATGCTAAGGGGGAACAGAAGTAATCTCCAGTGTGGGAACGCCCTCGGCACTTTAAACCACAGTGTTACAGCAGCAGTCTCAAGTGTGCATTAGTAATGCTGTGCCCTTTGCTCTTTGGAGGGCCAATTCACTCTACACATACTTTATGGACCTCTTGAGGCCTTAGCACTATGTTATTTTTCAGAAGTGTCCACCAGTAAATTCCCATTGCATTACAAAATGGGCTTCTGTAAGAATATGTTAAGTGATATTACAAACACAGGGGCTGGTGATGGGTGGTGTTCTGATAAATAAAGGTCTCTTGAACTATACAAAAAAAAATAAAAATAAAAAATCAAGCAGTTCCATAACTAGATGATAAGAGGAAAACAACTGGAGCAGAGGAATTCATAGTTAGGGGTGGAAAGTACCATATGTCCTTAAATACACAGGCACAATGAGGAAGTTATTAAGGGACAGCTCTGCTGTGTCTAGGTTTTTGGAGAACAAACAGCAGATTGATTTTTGTTTGCATATTAATATTTAGAGCATGAACTAGAAATTCAGCTGAGGAGACTAAAATCCCAGGCTGTGATTGTGCAAAACTAACTCATGTGAGTAGCACCATTGACTTCAGTGGGTATGGTCACATGAGTCAGGTTTTGCAGAGTCAAATCCCAAATTACCAATGAGCTCTTATGCTTGAAGCTCAGTTTGGGACAAGGATTTTGAACCCCAAGTTCAGGAAGGTTCTGGTCCAAAATTTAATCTCTGTCTGTTACAGAATGGAAATTGAAGTACAGAGTTCTAACTCAAGTCCTCAGTGAAAAAGACTCTAATGGTTTGAGACATCCCTGATGCAAGGAGTCACTGCATCCCAGGACCTATTCACCCACCAGGGGGGACTGGTGGTGTTTTGTACAACCACACACCTTCTGGGATTCAATCAACCACTGACAGCTTTAAATTTCATTTGGGACTCCACAGGAATAGCATTGTGAGAGGCTGATAGGGGAAGCATATCCTCTGCACCCCTGGCCAATGCCCCCATTTGTCAGTGTCACCCATTTTGGGGGCTATGCTGCCTGCCAGCAGCTCCCTCAGTGGAGTGAAGATGTCAGATATTGTATGCTGCTGCTGCCACAGGCCACGTCTAGACTACGCGCCGGATCGGCGTGTTAAAATCGATTGCTCGGGGATCGAAATATCGCGTCTGGTCTGGACGCGATATCTCGATCCCAGAGCATGCTTAGATCAATTCCGGAACTCCAGCTAGACGACCGGACTTCCGGATTCGACACAGCGAGCCGCACGGATCGATCCCGCGTGATGAAGACGGGTGAGTAAATCGATTTTAGATATTCGATTTCAGCTACGCTATTCTCGTAGCTGAAATTGCGTATCTAAAATCGATTTAATCTCGTAGTGTAGACCTGGCCCCAGTCTGTGTCAGGGTGTACTTTCTTCTGCTAGGGCCTTGAATCCTGCTGATAGAAGCCAGTGTAATCAGAGACTTCAGACTAGCCATGCCTCTCTCTATCTTCTTTTTCCTTGGCTTGATTTCTGACCCACCTGTTGAAGGGATCAGCATCATCGGGTGCAACGTGGCATGTGATTTGGCAGCAACTATCATTTCGAGATAGGAAGTGAAGAATTATATATCCCAGTGAACAGACAGGAGAATGTAGATAAAACAGAACAAAATTATTCAAAGCAAATCTCTTTTTTGAGCCATACATATGTGACAAATAGTACAAGAATCCAAGCACCCAATTTTTCCTGAATTCTCAAATTATTTGCCACTGGACTGAAGTATTTCATGTAGCCACAAAAGCAAGGTAGGTGTTTTTTAGATAAAATTTCTTGCCCCAAATAGCTGACAATCTAATGATCTAATCCTCCAGACCTTTATGCACACTACTTCCTGACTCAACCAAGTAGTCCCACTGAATTCTACAGGACTGCAGAGATGAAAAACGGTTTTCAGGATCAGGCCCTAAACAGTTATTGCAGTCTAAATATTACTTGTTTCACTTGGAATTTACAATTTAAATGCTTCAGAGACCACTGAAGTTCTTCAGAGCCATGCAAATAAAAATTCCCATAATAAAAGTGACATAAAAAGGAAGAAATTCACAGTTAAGGAAGAAATTTACCATATGTCCTTAGACTTGTAAGCACACTGGGGGGCATCAAGGAAGTAGGTAGAGATCCAAACCCTGCTCATTTGTAGTCTAATTTAAGGCAACAGGGTTATTAATGCTGTAAGACTAGCAGAATTTGACCCATTCTGTGCCGGTGTCGGAGGATTGTTTTTGACAGGTTATCTTTAGTGAAATCAACTACAAAAACCTGAAAAACTGGTTTATACTAAAAGCCCCATAGCAGCACAGATGGTGTGGCTATGATTACACTATGGTTACTGGTGGTTTTGCATATCATATGATGAGATTCTTACTTCATACTTATATAACATACTGGTACTTGAATTAACACTATGTTGTTTAAGTCATGGGCTTTTCTTCCTCTTTTTCTGTGCTGTTGTATTTAGTTAAAGTGGAAGTTCATGATATTATCCTGAAGCAGAATAATAAAGTGTGTAAGTTGATCAGTCACTCTACTCTTGATAGTTAACAGATGATTGCTTGCTGCAAGGTATTAGCCTATATACCACAAGGTAATATTCATTAGTGTATTGGACACTGCAGAGTTATTTTATTAAGGTACAACAATAACAGAGAGAGAGTCCCCTCTTTTCTGCTGTGCACAAATCTTTATGCTTAAATTAGATCCTGTTGCAGTCCTTGAATCTGCTCTCTCTCATGCTGGTGTGAAACAGAAATCAGCTCCCCTTTAGTCAATGACATTATTCTGATATAAGGGCCTGATCCAAAGTCAACAAAAGAATTTCCATGCCTTTCAATGAGCAATGATCAGGTCTTTGATAAGCAGAGAATCAGGCCCACAGGCAACAGTGAAAATAAGGCTGCCCTGAAAAAATAGTTTATGGGAACATACTTCTTTACACTATGTTAAAGTAACTTAAATAAATGACTTTTTAAATAAATGACTTCTTTTGGAAAAGACCGTGGTTAGTTTAACTGAGGGCTCTAAAAATAATATGAGTTAAAAGTAAACATGTGGGCCACAAAGTATCTGCCCACATACATTTCAAATTACCTGTTAAATATTCTTGAACATTCATCTGCTTCTTGAAGACATAATAATATGTCACTAAATGAGTGCCAGCATGTTCAGAACACTTAACTAATCCTTGTACCAGCCCTGATAGGTAGGTATGGTAAGTATTATTACCCCACTTTACAAGGAGGGAAGCAGTGGCAGAGAAATGAAGTGACTTGACCAATGTCTAAAAACAAATCAGTGGCAGAACCAAGATTAGAACTCAAGTCTTCCTTGATACTCAACTCTGTTCTTTCAACCAGTCTATAGTTCCTCTCACCCTGACTCTCAGTAAAAGATGAGCTGAAAATGCTGCAGAACTAAGATGGACGTATTTGTAATGTATAAGAACATGCCTGGCATCAAGAGACGCTTTGGAACGCTTTTTTCTTATGCTCCTGAAGAGCAAAATGCATATGTACACTTTCCCTTTACATGTCTCCCAGCACATAGTGAAGGCCCAAATTAAAAAAAAAAAAAAATCCACCATGAACTGTTTTAATAAAACGAAGACATCAGTGTAAACACTGGATCACATAATGCCCTTACACAGAAAAAAAACAGCAGAAGGTCTGGCGAACACTGCAAATTTCCTTTTGCAAAGTTTTCTCCTTGCAAGGGAGGGACTGGGTGTGTCCAGTGTACCCTGTGGAAAAGCATGGGAATTTCTCTCTGAACTTGTAGAAGTCTTGAGAACCACAAAGACCAGGGCCTCTGCATTGCTGCCAGGTTCTTCTTTCCATCATGCTAGCCTGGTTCCTTCTGCCATACTGTCTCTGCCAGCAGTTGCAAAAATCATATACCCCTAAACCCAAGGAGTGCTTGCAAATGCATAGGGAAAGTTCCTCCTGGAAATCCACCCAGACCTAATGGGAACAAGGCACAAACAGCAGGTGCACCTTGTCTCCTCTCCATGGACCTTCTTAAGATTTTAAGGAAGCTTTCAGTGGTATCTTGCATGAAGCGGGGGGAAAAGCAAGAGTTGCCACTCTCCTGCTGCCTCTAAAGCCACAAGTTGCTGCTCTCCATGCTGTATAGCTGGGCTAGCATGTGGCCTAGTAAGTGGGTTTGAGATTATTTAAATATTCATGTTCAGTATTGGGGCAGCATCACCATATAACTGATGAGAGATGAAAAAAGTAGGCAAACTGCATGCAGGAAGGAAAGATATTTTAATAACGTGAGAGAGAAAGAGAGGTATCCAGACTGTGGTAGTAGGAGCACTTGATGTTATTTAGCAGAGACTGGGCTGGCAACTCCTTTTTTATATCCAGCAGCTAAAATGCATTCATAGAGACTAAAAATACGTTATTTTCCTATTATTGCTATTATAATTTTACTATTCCATGTACTCAAACACTCTAAATCACCACAAGGATGTTCTGTGAATGGAATGAGAGATGTTCCAGGAGAATCTGGACTGGATTTTCTTCTCTGCTGTGCCAAAGTGCAATCTCTAGCCAGCATACAGCCAAAGAGGATTCTCAAATGGCCTTGGGGAACTCTCCACTGGTATAAAGGTGGCATAGCTGCTTCCTGTACCAGACACTCCGTGTATCTGCCCTGTGTGGTGGTGTGGGGGCTTGGTAGAGTTCACCTTCTACCAGAGGTGAAAGGTAGAGCAGCACTTCAGCTTTGTGCTGAATGGAATTTGGCTACAGGGGAGAATTTACCCCAATTTTTTAATAAGTGTGCATGCCACAGAAAAGATTGGGAATTCTTTATCTTGGATGTTGTTACAGTAACACATGCAGATAGTTAATACATGGTTTTCATTTTAACTGTTTAGTTGATCATCGTTATTTAAGGGAATGCTGTCAGAAGCAGAGAAATCTTCCAGGCATGCTCAGTGTGACAAAGTGGGACTGTTCTTAATGTTTCCTCTGAATACTGTGTGAGTGCCTCAGTTTCTGGCTGACACACTTGGCCGTGGGCCCTTCCCCCCTGCAAGGTGATGCTAAAGGTGTGGGAGAACAAAGAGGTCAGGTGAAAGAAACTCAGCCAAGGCGGAGGCGCTGGAGGGGGTTTCAGTTTGGAGCTGGCTGGGTACAGGAAGTGAGGGCAAATGGGATTGTCTGGTTCGCTAGGCCCCAAAATGGACCTGGCTGAGGGGCCCATTCTCTATACCTACAAGCTCTGTTTTAGACCACGTTCCTGTCATCTAATAAACCTCTGTTTTACTGGCTGGCTAAGAGTCACATCTGACTGCGAAATGGGGGTGCAGGACCCTCTGGCTTCCCCAGGACCCCACCTGGGCAGACTTGCTGTGGGAAGCGCACAGGGGGGCATATGCTGAATGTTCCAAGGTCAGACCCAGGAAGGTGAAGCCATGTGAGCTTCTTGCCTTGAAGACAGTCTACTCCAAGGGAGAGGAGGCTCCCCAAAGTCCTGACTGGCTTTGTGGGGAGCAGTTCCAGAGCATCGCCTGGGGACTCTGTGACACTCAGCAAAAAAGAAAATACAAAGCATAGCTGTGGAACACATAGGTTTTTCTTTTAAAACCTGAAATGAATTTATCCATCTTCTAGAAAATCAGCATTTTATATATGAGTTTAAATTTTAACAGGACTGTCAGACAAATGGTCCTTAGTCAGTCCCAAAGGCAATTACTCACTACGTGCTTGGTCCTATTAGCATTTAGAGCTTCCTGAGCTACGCTTTTGCTGACTTTGCTGCCATGGGAGAGTACTCAGCATCTCCTACGGTCCATGGAGATCATGAAAATACAGTTTTGTTGTTATTTGAAATCTCACAGGGGGAGAATTTCCCATGGCTTTGCAGGGAGCATCATAGTGAGAAAATACATCCCTAGATAAAGCCTCTAAGGAGTTATAGTTTGCTGTATAGAGTATAGCACTGAAGTGTAGAAATTATTATTTCCTACCCCATTTGGTAGCTACATTTCTTGCCTCTGCACTACAACTTAGTAATCAAATGCAGTTTTATGACCTTAAAGAAATCATTCAGAGTGAGATTTGCTGCTGTGCTGAGGGCCAGCACAAGGCCTATGCATTATGCTGGTACTCTGCACAGGGGAGACTCTCACCCTGAATGCATTTTTAAAGGTACTCAGGCGCTAATGGGATTTTCAAACCTGCCCAGATACAGAACTCTCACCTAAGAACCTTTAAAAATCTGACCCTTGTTGCCTGATCATACTCCTCTGGGAATCTTGCCCTTGGCTTTAATGGGAGCAAGCTCTAAAAAGGGGTTATGTCATTGCCTTTGTCTACAAAATGTGACATTTTTTGAAATACGTGATCTTGTTAAATCACAGAGCATCCCTCAAGGTGCATAAGGGATTGATGGCAGACATAATTTCGCTCCATATTTGATACCAGAGTGATGCACTCTTATATGGGAAGGCACATATTTCTCCCCTCATGGCCCTGTTCTGTATTCCCTGTGTTAAGACTGCTGGTTTCCCAGAAAGTGCATGTAGCCAGCTTTTTTTGGTCTCCCAGTATAACATAGTGCATGAAAGGTAAGAGTGATAGATAACAAACACATTTATATGGATAACAGGGATATGCAGGTTTCAGAGTAGCAGCCGTGTTAGTCTGTATCCGCAAAAAGAACAGGAGTACTTGTGGCACCTTAGAGACTAACAAATTTGTGCAGAGTTATAATAGTTTAAGGTGGTTAAAAAAATGTTTTGGCTGGGAGATAAACCCTTAACCATGAGGGTTTAAGCCAATTTGTAATTATTGAGGGTTGTTAAGATAAGATCTTTATGGGGGCATATCATCATCCCCATCTGCGTACTATGGGGTTTCATGGGCTTTCCACTGAAGCAATTGGTGCTGGCCACCATCAGAGACAGGATACTGGATTAGATAGACCACAGATCTGATCCAGTCTGGAAATCTCTGGGTTCTTATGTAGCACCTATAATGTGTTCCATCTCTTTATGAAATGTTAAGGCACTCTGGAGGGCTTTGGGTGTCACTGAACTTGTTTACTAAGTTACAGTTTGTCGAGAAAGCTATTTAAAGGCTTACAAGTGCACTCTTTAACATTTGAGCATGAAAGTATAAAATAAAAAATTGGGGGGTTGGGATGAGGTGTAACAGATGTTTCACGTATTCTCACAGAGAGCTCAATAAGAGTTGGGATTTTAATTCTGATCTGACAGCGTTCCACAAAGACAACAACCAACACTCCCGCACGCCCTCTCCCCCCAACAAAAAAATAAAATGATTTTATTTTTGTTGATTATTTGTTCTGCCCTGGCAAGCCAATAAGTGTTAGGCTGCCAAATGCTTAGAAAAGCTTAGCTCATTCTTTTCCTGTATAGTCAGGAATTTGGAGACTCTGACATTCATTTCTACTATTTATTCTTATTAGTGTTCCAACTTCTTAAACATTGTCTTTCTAAATTAAGATTGGGGGGGGAGGGGGAAATCACCAGTTACATCACTACCTCTGCGGGACATCCTTCCTGAGCTTCATCCTAAAATTTATCTGCCTCTCTCACAACTGTGAATATAGTTCAGAGGAGGCAGAAAAGAGGAGAGATTGGGCATCATGTTAACTTCTGAGCAGCACAGCTTAAAGAAAATAAAACTCCACCTACCCCAATAGGAATAAAGATTTTGTTCCGCACAGCACCTGCTGTACAGTAGTTTTGTGTTTGTTCTAGGTTTCCAGTTTTGAATACAGTTAGGCAAAGTAGGTCAGCCCTCAGAATCTGAATGGAAGAAATGTTGTTTTTGGAGACAGGCCTGCAAAGTGGAATCAGGCAAACCAGACTTTGAACATAGACATCTGTTCATTTCTGGATTACAAGCCAGATACAAAGAATTGCAGAAGTCTGTTTCCTCTATGGATGTGTGCCTGCCAATCTTGATAATCCCCCTTTAAACTTTAGCTGGTGGTTGGGTAGCTAAAACTTAAATCACAACAAAACTAACAACTTCAAAAAGACAATGCTTAGTTCTTTCTGTTGGTCTAAGCTTTAATGTTTGTCAGTCAAGTGATTCTGTGTATTGTCATAGCAAGAGTTCTTTTATTATAATACCTTCTGTTTAGGACTTGAAAGCAGCTGAACAAATGTACCTGAAGCATAATATATTTAATGTGTCAATTTATGTTTTAGACAAAATGTTTTTAAAGCCCTGCATTTTAAATGACAGGCATGTATAAAAATTAAGACCTTTCCAGCTGTGGACATTTTCACTTTGCTGCTATAAACAAATATATATATATTTTTAAATCTAAATTTTAAGGCATTTATGGTGAAATCCTCGTGAATCCACTCTGTGGCTCACTTGCATATTCTGCCTAAGAACTTTCTATTGGCTTCAGTGGAAGTCCTGTATGTAGAAGGAGAGCAGAACGTGCCAAAGAGACCCACTCCATGGATAACAGATCTAAGCCAGGTTTTTTCAAAAGTGACTAGTGATCTTTGGTAACCAAGCTTTTTGGTTTTTGTCCTTTTTTTTTTGGTTTGTGGGTTGGTTGTGGTTTCCTCCTCCGCCCTCCGCCCCCACTTCCACCCCCAGATTAGCCTCACTTTTTCAGAAAGAACTGAGCAACTCATAGTCTGAAAATCAGGTCCCTTTAGTGTCCAACTTGATTCCTTAGTCATCTCTTAAAATCCTGACCTGATACTGCAGTGTGGAGAGTATGGGTGGGATGTGGGGCTGTGCCTGTCAGATGCACAACACAGAATTGCAACCCAGGGGGAGGGAGGGCACTACAGTGGCTACCTTGTACTCTCCTGACTCTGAACTGCTTCAGGGCCTGGAGTGGCCCCTGGAATAACATAGACAGCTGCTCATGGCTGTCTGTTACAGCAACTTCCTAGACTGCCCTTCAGGAAGCAGCACTATTCACGGTGGCCATGCCCCTGGCTTACACATACGGTGCCAAAGCTTGGAAGGGGGTCCTCAGAAGGCAGCCAGCTGTCTTTTTCCATTCCTGACTTCCCCAGGCTGGATGCAGGGCAGCTGGAGCTCCTTTAAGCTGGTCCTACTCTTTTAGCTGGCATAAAAGGGCTGAAGTGAGACTGAGAATCTGACTTTATAAATGTAATTGGTTCCTAATATGGATTAGGCCTTTTGGAGATATTAAAACAGATGGTTTATGGAGATTTGAAAGCTGATTAATGTGTAGGCGGAGTTATTTTATACTTGGTGTGTTATAGTGCTCACACTGAGCCCAGTGTGAAGCTGCTTATCTGCCTGCAGAGGGGTTATGCATCCCTTAGTCCCCTTTGAGAGCTCCCTGCTTCGCTGGTCTGAAGGCAGGGGGCAGGGGAGAGCAGCCATTGCCAAGCTGCTACTCCCCATCCTGCACAAGTAGCCAGAGAGTAGGTGGGTAGGGACAGGGAGTTAGCCTCCCCTGCACTCCCCCATCGCTGCACATCAGCCAACCCAGATGAGCTAGAGAAAGAGCTGGCACAGTTTACTTCCTCCCTGGAGCAAGGGGAAGCAGGGATCAGACTGTGACTGTTTGAATTTAAATGGGTACAAAATGATTCTCTCAGCTCTACTTAAAAAAACAAAAACAAAACACACCACAGAGATGGTCTTAGCCCCTCTGAATTCTAGAGAAGATATAACATAAATAGGAGCTACAAACAGTGTGCGCATTAAAGCCCCTTTGCACCACGCTGGCCGTATAAAAGGGTTAATGCCCACCACTCCCCGCAAAACAAGGGGGGAGAGAGAGAGAGAGAAGGGCTCTATGCCAGCCTGGCTCCCCAGCTACGCTGGACCCTGAGGCACGTCAGGAGCACAATGTGCTTTGACTAGTCACTGCTCAATTGTAGGGGGCTGGGCGAAACCAAGCGTAAAGCCCTAAAGCTGTTCTAACTTTTGCCAGGTACCAGGCAGGCCCCTGGCTGTCCCAGAATGTGGGCAGCATAAGCGTGAGTTAAAGCCCTCCTCCCCCACTCACATCTGCATCAAGCTCCAGAACAAAGGAGCTAAGAATCAGACCTGTGAGTGGGATAGCTGGATGAGGGTTTTAAAGGTTTGTACAGCAAGGTTTTCTCTCAGAGGGTCCTTGGCTTTGGAATTCTCTTCCCTCTCCTTGAGCTACCAGAGTCCAAATGTGATGACATGCAGGAGGTGCTGCAACACCCACTTGCTTTCCCCGGTGAGGAGGAAGGATGACTGGGGATAGATTTTCTGGGATGGGAATTGAGAAATCTTGAAGAAAGTCTCTTCTCTGTAATTATAAAAAGCTGTGAAAGAGGTCTGGGGACACGGCGACCATGGTCCATTGAATTACTGTTTTGTACAGCATCCAGCAGCGGGGGGGAGGGGTACTTTATTAATATAAATAGAATCTGTTGTTTCTTTTCTAGAATGTTGTGAGTTAAGAACAGTCTCAGATAGAACCTTGAATTTCTTGGCCTGGTTCATGTCCTTCAATATTATTTAATCCCTGCTTTTGGGACTTGCTGTGTATAATAACAATGAAGCAATCATCTTTTACGATAGCTATAAATTTCCTTATGTATTTTCCAAAGTTAATGTAATAATGTTAATAGTTCTTAATAGTCTTTTATTACCAGCTACAAGTCTGATATTTTGAATGGATACTGCTTAATTGTACTAACACAGTTTAAGCAATTCTCCCTTTGTAGGGAGGCCTCACAGGGGTACTGGGTTCTTAGCTAGAATCTTTGTTTTTATCCTGTGGAAATTAGCTGTAAGAAGGGCAGCCTGTTCTCAATAGGATTTACCTGCTTGTTCATTAATTGTAGTCAGACTTATCAAGTTAGCTGCATTAGTCATTGCAGTTGCTTTTCATCCTGATTTTAAAAACATATACAATTCAAACAGATCAGTATCCAAAAACAAATATCCTGATCAAACACAATTAAACTGTCCATTTCTTATTATTAGAAATTAACAAATGTCTGTCTCCAATAGCCAATGTAAATTTATTGCTAGACTAAAAAGTACAAAAACATTAACGGAAAAATATTTTGAAATGTCTTCAGAAGCCTTTCTTACGGTCTGTTTCTGAAAGTGAACTGTATGTTAGAATTCAAATTAATTTGTATTTAAGCACAGGCTTTGTTAGGGCATGCCAGGCATGGTTAATTGATCAGGTTACATACCTTCCTCTGACTCTAACAGCCTATGTCTATGTTTATATAATACCTAATAGACTTCTCAGATCAAGAGATGAAAGAGGACACAATGGTTAGATTTCATGAAGGCCCTGAATATAATTGATACACATAGACATTAGTTTTTATTCTGATCCAAGAAGAGACTAGACTCCGGACTGAACTGTTCAAATAAACCCAGTATGTGATTTAGGCATTCAGCTCTAAGCTCAAATAGAATCCTTTTTAGTTTTTAATTTTTAACCCTCTCTCTCTTTCTCCATGAACAAGAAAATTAGCTGATATATGACTCCTTGTCTTGGAACAAACTGCTCTACTATTACCGAACACTTCTAGAATTTGAATCTCATAGCTACAAGCAAAAGTTCTATCACACTACTTAAATATCAGTCAACAAATGGCAATTTTAAATGTATGGAATGCAATCCTTTCATTCAACTGCTCTTTTTCTCTTGTAAAGTCAAAGCGCCTGATTATTATTATTTTTCAGAAGTGCTGAGCAGCAACAGCTCAAACTGAGATAGACACAGGTACTCAGGACTTCTGAATAACAGGTCTAAAATAACTTTCACACCAAGAAAGAGAATGAAAATGGATTTGTTTGACTTTCTTTTTCAGTCATTTAATCTTCAAACAGAATTTTGGCTGCAATATAGCATGTCATATTTTGTTTATCCAGATCTACTTTATCAATTGCTTCACAAGGCATGTTACAATAGCTTTTTAAGCAAAATTAATATTTTACAGTGGGACACTATCTAACACACACGTCACCTCTCCTGATCTGGGTCGAGAATCTATGGCACCTACATGAATGTAAAGATGATGAAGTGCATCAAACAGTAAAGTTCACACGAGTGAATGTGGGAGAGAGCTCTTAGGATGGACTGCTTCGGTTCATGCTCTTTACTCTTTTGTCTACACATGATACACAAACAGGTGGTGCATGTAACCCTGCATGTTAATACTTGCATGCAAGTTCCATCTGCCTACCAACCATTCCAGGCTTCCTTCCAAAGTCAGACCTGAATTCTGTTTATATCACTGGGATTTATAGTTCTGGCTTCCCTGCATCAAAATCCCGGGAAGAAAAGAAAAGAAACTTGGTTTCTTGGCATGTATGCAGAGCTTTAGGACATCTATCAGTACTGCCAATGTGACTTCCAAAAATCTGAGTTGGGCTTGAACCAGAAAAAAAAAGACTCCAAGGGCAGTAATGTGGATTGATTACAGTATTGTAGAAGTGAGACATAAATGCAGAAGATCTGCTTTCACTCCATTAAAACAACATGGCTCCTGTAGGGAGAACTATTTTTTGCTAAATAAGACAAAGGAAGAACACTGGAAATCTAGCCATTTATTGACAAGGCACTATTGGCATAAGGCCTGGTTCTGTTTGATGCTGAATTAGGAAAAGGGCTTCAAGTTGGATTCTCTTCCCCACTTTTATTCAGATGGACTATTTAATATCAGAGGCTACACAGCTGTGGAAAACTATGGAAAAAGTAGATGAACATTTATAACTTGCAAAAAAAAAACCCACTCCCTCAATTTGGATCACTCATTCTTGAGTTCCATCCATGCTTCCCCAGTTCTGAAATCATTTTGCTGGATGGCATGATAGGCTATAACCATGGAATACGAATGTATAGGAAATGTGGCTTCTTTCCCTGCCTGCAGGAGAAACACATCCCTGTCTCAACCTCTGCATGCTGAGGGATAGATTTATTATAAGTCTGTTCTCCCTGACCCATGGTGCCATTATGTTCCCAGGAACAGCTATATCCAACTTCTGGATCCTTCCATGGATTAACCAGGTTTCTGGGCTTAGCTGTGGGTGTCATGCCTGTCACCTCTTTGGGGCCATGGAGGAATTTTTTCATTTACTGCCAGATTGGTCTGAGCAGAATGATTTGTTTCAACTTCCCCTTAGTGACCGTGTGGTATGTTCGGTTAGGCATATTCAAGTTGTTGCAGCTTGCCAAAGGTCTACCATGGGTACTCATTTATTAGGGGGGCCACTTCCCTGTTCAATAGAAACTGGGACCGGGTAGCCCCAGAAAAGAAGGTGGGGAACACTGCTTATGCTTATAGCAGTCCCCTCTTTCCCCCTCTCTCAATGCTTGTAGGAGGGAAAGGTTGGAGGGGTATTAGCAACAGCAGTGCTCGGATCTGGCTGATAGTTTAGGGAATGGGGCTGTAGGGTACAGATTATTAAGGTCTGGTTAACGCGCACTGAAGGGGTATGGCCTCCCAGTATTGCTAAATTGCAGGCTAATTACACCACATTCTGTGTTTGTCTTTGACCTGCACACAGCGGGAGGAAATACTTTTAGCAAATGGCTTGCTAGCGCCATCTGCCGGTACAGGATGGTGTGAAAGACCTAGGGAAGTGTGACTGGACTCACAGGGCAGTGGTTTCAGAGAAGCCCACACCTGCTTAAAAAGTACTCAATAAGACCGTTGTCAAGGCTGTGAGACACCAGATAGGAACATCCATTTCTGAAATAAATAAAATGTAAGGACTAATGAAAGTCTTGTTCATGGTCACATTAATTATGAATCCACAAGTCTCTCTAGTCCAGGGGCATGGCGGCATTTCAGCAGGTGCTCTACCACCGCAGTGGTCCTTCGTCTGACGGGTGCCAGACGAAAAGGTTGGGGACCACTGCTCTAGTCACACTTTCCACCATCCAAAATGAATAATTTAAATCGAAAGGAACACCTTCCAGTTCAGTATGATATTGGCTTTCACTTTGGCTTATCTTGATGAACAGAAAACCAAGATTCTGAAAGTAGAAATTTGAAACTGGTAAATGTAAGTTTGAAGAATGAGACACGAAGACACCAGTAAGATTAAAAGGGAAAGTCTATACAATGGAAGCCAGACAGTTTAAGTGTGTGATGCTGAACATTAGGCAACAAAGAAGGCACTTGAGCAAATGATCTGTTCCAAAGAAATGTGAATGATGAGATGGATGAGTGGTATAAGCAAGGAAGACCAAATGAGGAATGTGTTAGACATGCTCAAAGTAACGAAAAAATGAGGGAGTGCAGGCTCAGGTAGTTTGAGCATTTTAAGCACAGTCCTGACAAATATGTGAGTAAGAGAGTCCAACAGATCAAAGGAAAAAGACTGTGAGGCGATTAATTTTTTTAATTGCAAATAATTTTTTTGAGTTAATCGCATGAATTAACTGTAATTAATAGACCGCCCTACATTGAATAGAACACTTTGGAGGGAGAGGTCTTGTAGAGCAGATTCAGTTTTATGGGATTACTGCAAGGAAGAAAAGAAATTCAAGACTGAAGAATATGACTAGAAACTAGAATAGTTTCCAGTTTCTGGAAGCCACAGAATAGTTTCAACAATACTGTGCCAAAGACAGTAACCTCGATATGTAACATTGCCAAGGCAAATGTGCTATTCTGACAATTTTAGATAAGAAAACAATGGCTTCTGGCTAGGATAATTGTGGCTGACAGACTGGGAAAACTAGTTCTTATGACTGAATTGCTACCCACATCACAAAAAACTCTAGCTTCCATTCCCAAAGTGGCTGAATGTTAATAGCAACTTTCAATAATTATTTTTCCAATTAAATTTATTTTTTTCTTCGAGAAACCACCAAAAATCTCAAATGATAATTGGTTATTCAATTAACATTAAAAAAAAAACTCCATTTCCTAGTAAAGTGAAGGAGAGAGAAGGTGCCTCTTTCAGGTCAGTGGTTAAATAGGACTCAGTCCAGCAAGGCATTGAGCACTCTGGTCCTGATCTATCTAAGCGCTCAAGCACATGCTTAACTATTAACGTGGTTGAAGTAGAGCAGGATGTGCTTTGCTGGATCAGGGCCTGAGTGCTCAGCATTTTGCAGGAAAGATCCCTTAATCCTGACTCTCTACTAAATACATATGAGATGTGTTCTGGGGGGTTGGGGAGAAGGAATCATGTCCCTCCACATTAAATGGGGCCTCAGCTGCCTTCACAATACAGATACTCCAAGCCCTGAGACACCTCCACTGCTCCAGGGGTCTGCACGGGAAGAGAGATCAAGAACTGGGCAGGCTGGGTGGGAAGAGCAGGTGAGATTAGCAAAGATTTTCCTCCCCAATTATTCCCTTCTGCAGTTTTTGCCATTGGAGAGGGTCATCTGGCCCTTTCTCAATACAAGTGGGAGGAAGCATCTAAATAACTTCTTTATGGTATCCTCTGCTCTGTAATAGTAAAAATACCAAAGATATTGGGTTCTAATGTGCTCTTTAATGGAACAGTAAAGCTGCCAAATACTTGGGGAGCATATAAAGAAGAGTAAAGTTTAATACAGAGAATAGCTTCAAAACCTACCAGTTTCAGCTGTGGAAAAAGTATTTGAATGTCACAGACTGACAAATGATTAATTACACACTAAACTTTTTCATAGATTCTAAGGCCAGAAGGCAGTATTGTGATCATCTAGTCTGACCTCCTGTATAACAAGAGGCCATAAAACTTCCCTCAAATAATTCTTGCTTGAACTAGAGCATATCTTTTACAAAAACATCCAACCTTGATTTTAAAATGGCCAGAAATGGAGAATCCAGCATATACCCTATTTAAATACTGGCACAACATTACCTTTCTTCCAGTCTTCTGGAACTTCCTCGGTGTTCCAAGAGTTATTGAAAATTGGCATTAACTATTTAGTGAGTTCCTCAGACAGGTCTTTTAAAATGCTTGGATCCACGTTATCCAGACTTCCTGATTTTAAAATGTCTAAACTTTAGTAGCTGATGTTACTACTGTAATGGAAAGTATTTCATCAGGATATGATAGCCAAACATATCATCTGTTTTTTTTCCCAAATACAGAACAGAAATATATATTGAACTCTGCCTTTTCTGCATTATTATTGACAATTCTATCATTTTCATGTAGTGCTGAACAAGTACCTTTGTTAGGATTCTTTTTGTTCCCAATATACGTAAAGGCTCTCCTTCTGATTATCCTTCACCCTGTTTTCTTTCATTTGTTATTATTATTATTATAGCTGCCTTTTGCTTTTCGAAGTCAATGGGAATTTTGCCATTGTGCTTCACCAAATGTGGGTTTTTTTCAAATGAAGTGGCTGTTCTATAGTCTGTAATTTGTTATTTGTATTTGTAGCATTCTTTATTATTTATTAATCATTTGTACTGTGGTAGTTCCTAAAAGCTGTAGATCAAGGCCCCACTGTGCTATCTAATGCACGCAAATGAAAAACAGTCTTTGCCCCAAAGAACTTGCAATCTTGCATACGAGAGACTACTAATGGTTACAATGTAGAGCTTTCCAACCCTGAGGATAGTTAAGCACTGGAATAGGCTTCCCAGTGAGCTTGTGGCATCCCAGTCATTGGAGGCTTTTAAGAATAGGTTAAACAAACTCCTGCCAGGTAGTGTTGCCAACTTAGCAACTTTGTCACTAGATTTAGTGACTTTTTGGTTTCCCTAGTGAGAAAATAAGTATCAAAGTGACTAGAGACAAATCTAGCAACTTTCACTGCCGATTACAGTGACATTCAGAGAAAGAAGTCACCAATATCTAGTCACAAAATCATTCACAAGCTGCCCGGTAGTGTTAATAAAATCCATTCCATGCTCTTCTTACTACATTCTGTTGCACACCAAGTCAATGTCATTACATCTCAATTGAGCATGTCCTCGGAAGGAATCACATTCCAGGGTTTCTTGGGCTGAGATCACTATAATCTGCAGGCGAGGAAAAGAAGTTTGTGGAGGCTAATTAAATACTTTGCTAAAGCCAGGTGCACTTTGGAGAGAGCAGTACGTTAGCCAGGGCTTAGTTAATTTTTACCCAAATGTGTTCTTTCTCGCTGCTCCGTAGTCGGTAGCACACCCGGTGATTCAGGAAAAGATGGCTAATGAAGTGGGCTGGGCAGGGAAGGCAGGTTAGCCAGCGAGGAGAGCCACGTGGATGGAAGGTGGAGTGGGATGAGATAGGACCATGTGCCCCAATGGGGCGGGGAAGGGAGGACACCATGCCTCCAGGAATGAAGCTCTTACCACAGGATCAAAGGTAGAGCTTGCTTGATTTCAGTTCTCCTTTACTTCCCCTCACTTGTGTCATAAACAGATAGCTAAGGGTTAAGGTTTCTTTTACCTGTAAAGGGTTAAAAAAGGGAACCAAACACCTGACAAGAGGACCAATCAGGAAACCGGATTTTTCAAAGCTTAAGGGAGGGAATTTGTGGGTGTTTCTTGGTCTAGGGTCTTTGTCTGTTCTGTGCTCTCTCAGCTATGAGAGGGTCTATTTCCAGTCCTTCTAATCTTCTGTTTCCCAGTTGTAAGTACAAAGTTAGCAAAAGTATAGTCTTTTAAATTGTTTTGCTGTATTTGCATCTGTGTATCTGGCTGGTGGAGTCTTTATGTGTATTTGGCTATAAGTACTTTAAATTGTATTGGTTTTGGATAAGGCTGTTTATCCCTTTTCTATTGTTTATTCATTTTCTATAAGTTGAAAACCCTGTATCTTACCATCTAGGTTACAGAGAACTGTTATTGTATCCTTTCTTTCTTTTTTTATTAAAAGTTTTGCTTTTTAAGACCTGTTGATTTTTTTTTTCTAGTTGACCCACCAGGAAATTGGTGGGAGAAAGGAAAGACAGGGGGGAGGGGAAAAACTGCTCTCTGTGTTTAACTCTCCTAGTGTCCCAGGGCGGGAAGAAGCTAAGGGGGAAGAGAGATAGAATCTTTTCTGTTTCCTTGTCTTTGGGTTTGTCTCTTTGTGGAGGAGAGGAGACATGCTTCTTGGTATTGTGATGTAAAGAGGTTGCATCAGTAACTCTCAGGTTAGCCCAGAGAGGAAATTCTGGGTGAGAGAGAGGTGGGGGGAATAGTTTATTTCCCTTTGTTAGGAGACTCAGGGCATCTGAGTCTTGGGGTCCCACAGGGAAGTCTTGGGGGACCCAAGTGTACTAGGCATTGGAATTCCTGGTTGGTGGCAGGCTATCAGATCTAAGTTGGTAATTAAGCTTAGAGGGTTCATGCTAGCTTCTCAGTTTATGAACGCTAAGGTTCAACTCTGAGTAGGAAAGCTATGACAACTTGGCCTCGGGCTACCTGCCCAGCTGTTTTCAGAAATGAAACCCTTGAAGGGGAGGGGGAAGGGGTCCAGCTAGTGGATTTTTGTTTTTAAATCTACTTTCTTGGCTCCCTGCAATACCAAGCTCAGGTCAGGTGAATGCCCTTATCTCCCTGGCTCTCTGGGCTCTCCCTTTCACTAACCTGCCGGCTCAAATCCAGGTTGGCAAGAAAGGGAGGCTCAGCTGAAATTAACCAACACCGGCCAATCTGGGCTGCAGTGTACAAAGCGCCCTTCCTAGTGAGCAGAGGGCTGCAGTTTCTTTCCCAGTGGGCAGATGGCACCCTCCTGATGATGACAGTGTACTTTGTAGCTGCTTCTGGTGTTCAACAGAATTGTAAGACGAGGATGGAATGGATATATTATTAACACTATTGAGCTGCTTGTGAATGACTTTGTAACTATATTCGCCCGGGGGGGGGCGGTGTATATATGTAATTCTCTGTGAAATTTTTGTTCGGTGACATATTGACTCCTTTTGAGTGCTTAAACAGCTACATCTAGCGACTTTTCAGGGTTTGTCTGGTGACTTCCTGCTATGTGGAGTTGGCAATACTGCTGCCAGGGATAGTCTAGGTATACTTGGTCCTGCTTCAGAGCAGGGGGCTGAATGACATAATCTCCTGAGCTCCCTTCCAGCCATACATTTCTAATTTTGACTCCTCAGGAGTCCTCACAACCAATCGCAACATTTAGTTTTTGAAAAAAATTGAACTTCAACGGTTCCATTTTTCCAAAACACAAAATTTCAGAATTTCTTTTTTTTCTCTCTTCCCAGAAAATTTGGAAATATCAAATTATTGTTCTCAATCAGGCCACCACCTTTTTCAAAACATCAGAATTTCCTATGGACTGGAAAATTTGAGTTTTAACTCGCTATAGTTGTATCAAACAAATTACAGTGGGGAGGAAGGACAAGGTAATGTGAAATAACAACAATATTTAATAGAACTGGGGTTTTTTTTACTTTGAGTGGAAACTTTTTCATGAAAAAATTCAAACTATTGATACTGTTTGTGGGATTTTTTTTATTAGCTGGTTGAAAGTATTCAAAAATATGAAGCGTTGGTGAAAATATTTTCACCAAACAGCTTCACCAACTTTTGCCCAGCTCAAATGTGCTGCGCAGTGGGTAGAAGTGGCAGCACTCCAACCACCTCAGATTCTCACCTGTAAAATGGAGGTGATCATTCCACAAGGACAACTGAGTAGTTTGTGTTTATTGATCAGTAAAAAAAATAGTAACGTTCACCACTCTACACGAGCCTCCAATACCTGGAGCTTTAGCAGTTCCAAAACAGTACGGCCTGTTTTAACCTCTTGCAGTAACAGGTTTGCCAAATGTACCTCCATTTATCATCAGTCATAAATATACAATCTAAGCAACCCACTCCAAAATGTTAATATATTGTTACCCCTGAGCATTACGTTCTTTTTAACATTAGAATCAGCATAGTTTAATATTAATGTTCTCTTTGCTATTTACATAACACTATATTTTAGAAGCAAACAGTTTTATTTTAACATTGGTCTGCTACAAATCAAAGTACTTTCCCCCTCCTTTCATTATTGCCACTATCAGCCTCCCATATCTTGCCTACCAAGTGCTCTTCTTTTGCCCCACTTTTTGTCAAAGCCTTCCAGCACTAGTGTCAGGCCCACACTAATCCCTTGCCGTCCACACCTTTCCCGTCTCTTTGCATTTGTATAACACTTCACTCTTTTTACCCATAGGTATCAAAACTCTTTACAAAGGATGTCAGTTGTATTATCCCCATTTTACAAGTGGGGAAACTGAGGCACAATGAAGTGACAGAGCCAATACTAGAATCCAGGTCTCCTGAGTCCACTTCCAGTGCTCTCTCATTAGATAACATTGCCTCATTTTTTTCCTCAGCAGTCTTGTATAACTGAACGAGAGTCTGATCTGATCTTACACAAATTAAGTCAGTAGGAGTTTTGTGAGTGCCAGCAAGATTAGGCAAAACTCCTATTAACTTCAGTGGGGGCAGAATCAAATCTTTAGCCTGTAAATGTGTCAGGGTTTTTGAGTTTGATTCCACACTGATGCATATATTAGTTTTACACTGGTGTAACTCCACTGACCTCAGTTTATTTGCTGCTGCTTTACACTTATGTTAAAATGGAGCCAAGCCAAAAGTGTTAAGGAAATTAGTTAGGGAAGTGGATTGGACGGAGGAACTTGTGGATTTAAATGCAGAGGAGGCCTGGAATTACTTTAAGTCACAG
>NC_133777.1:55194852-55283956 GCF_003597395.2 Chelonoidis abingdonii
TGAGGACTTCAATAACTCAGTCATGTGTTAGGGGTTGTTATAAAAATGGATGGGTAGGGTTCTGTGGCCTGCTTTGTGCAGGAGGTCAGACTAGATGATCATATTGGTCCCTTCTGACCTACGTGTCTATGAGTCTATGAGCATGGCAGAAATAACAGAGTATATAGCAGCAAAAACTTTTTAAAAAAAAAACTGCTTGTGTGAATTAATTAATAGTAAAAGAACATTGGCATTATGTTTAGGAAAAATTATGGAAACGTGTTTTGTGTGAGTATGTTAATATTTAGGAGAAACAGTTAAGGCCAACAAGCCCAAAATGTAACTTTAAATATCCCGTATTTCTTCTCTGTACTGATCATGATAGCAGAATTAGAGATAAGATCCATTGAGTCCCCAGAATGAAAGCAGCAGAAAGATTAGAAGTATGTCTCCAATGCAGAACATCCCTACGGTAAAATTAAAAAAACAAAGGCCAGGGCTGTGTGTGCACATACATAAAGGTTGTGTAGTTCTTTTTGCTCCATGTTTGTGAGCAGGCATGGAAGAATCTGATTGCCTGAATCCCCGAGAGGGCAGGATTCTTGTATTTTTCAGTACCCTGCTGCTCACGAGAATGCCTCAGATGTGTAGAACAGAAGGACAGCAGAGCTATGCATTGTGAATTGATTAATATTTTAAAAGTCTAGGTCGTGATTAGAAGGAAAGGAATGAGCCATCAGTTATGTGTCATTTTTTTTATTTAGTATGAGCTGACTAATGGCGCTATATGGGCCAGATCCAACCCGAGTGAAGTCAGTGAAAAGTTAACTTCAGTGGGATCTGGATCAGGATGTATATCATCACCTCCTCACCGGCCAAGTAGGCAACACTTAGTATTCTGAAACAGCCTAATTCTCATTCTGTTAAAACTGTTGGGTAACCTAGCTCATAGAATAATTGGGAATCAACACTAGCTGCTTAATTGTCCTCCTGGATTAGAGTAGTTTTTTACTGCCTGTTTGTTCTTTCCTGCAAATTTGACAATGTGTGTGTGGGGGAGAGTTATTAGCCCTGTGAAAAACAAAATGAAGTGATAATGATCAAGTAGATGTCACTTGAAGGACTAGTGAAATGTCAGTTTATCATGCTGCAGAGCTTAGGGTAGGTCTACACTTAAAACGCTGCAGCAGCATAGCTGCACCAGTGCAGCTGACCCACTGTAGCTCTTCAGTGAAGATGCTCCTACACCAATGGGAGAGCTTCTCCTGGCTGCATAGTTAATCCACCACCATGAGAGGCAGTAGCTATGTGTTCGGGAGAAGCCCTCCCGTTGACATAGTGCTGTCTACACCAGTGGTTAGGTCAGTATAACAGCATCGCTTAGGCATGTGGATTTTTCAGATCCCTAAGCGACGTAGTCACACCTACATACGTTTATAGTATAGATCTGGCCTTAGTGTGGTATTTCCTTTACTTGGAATGAACTAGGTAGATGAGACATTTATACTATTAAGCAGTACGTGTTGACTTTTTAAAGGCACAAAATTACAAAAGTTTTATGGTCAGAGTATTATGTACTCTATGTATGAACGCATAGTTTCTGTATTATATGGCTGTTCTCTTCACAATTCTTTCATTTTCACCACCACTCATCCAATCAATCAATTATAAAATCCAACCTTTTCAAGTCAAAGAAATGAATACTTCATGACATCATTTTTTCTTAACTCTGACCCCCCAGATTAATACTCTTCTTTCACCAGAAACCTCAAAATGAGTACACAACTCAAACCCCTTTTTTAAAAAGAAATATACATTACATGGCCCAGATCCTCAGCTGATGTAGATGCATGCACTGACTTCAGTGCAGCTGTTCCCACTTACACAAACTGAGGATCTGGTTCAATATGTTCAAATTAATAACATATGATGTGTGCTTTTAAACATTTGACTTTATGAATTGTGATAGGCAGGTATATTGTTGTCATTTGGCAACCTTATTCACTTCTTGAGAAATCTTTATTTTTTTGTTTTGTCCAGCCAAATGAAGACGTCACTACATTATTTTAAAGGTGTAAGTGATGCTGTCCAATCTAATAACAGCTAATGCAGAGTCATGCCTCGTTTAAAGCATGGCTGACCAGATACACATATTAGCGACACATTCACATACTTCAACTCCAAATATCCTCCGTGGGACGGGTTGGACCCCCTTTTGGGTGCCACCTGATGTGCTGGGGTCCCACTGACCCGCCCGTTCTACCAGCCTGGGCCTCCTCACCCTGTCCTTTCTGTACCAGGCCCTCAAGCCTTCTCTAGCACACATACAGCTAAGGCCCCACCCAGCCGCAGACACAGACTGAAATCAGCAATGTGTGGAAGGATTCTGCTCGGCAATTTACCCAGCACTCATATGCACACCTCCTTTGGGGTGTAAACCCAAAATTATATTGTCTTGCGCTGTATAGAAAGATTTGTGCAGCACAAGCTCATAAAAATCGATCTCTCCCTCAATGTGGAGGGATATATGCACCACTCTTTGCGCATGCCCTCCATATGAACTGCACAAACTAGTTTATAGAAAACAAAGACAAGTTTATTAACTACAAAAGATGGATTTTAAATGATTGTAAGGGATAACAAACAGATCAAAGCAGATTACTGAGCAAATAAAACAAAACATGCAAACTAGGTGTAATACATTAAAGAAAGTGGCTACAAATAAGAATTTCTCACCCTAATTTTTTTTTATGCAGGTTGCAGAGTTTCTTGAAGGTAAACTGCACTGCTTGCAGCTTAAATCTCCAGATATACCCTGCAAAGGCTGACCTCTCTCAGCCTGGGTCCCAGTCCTTCTCCCTCAATCAATTTTAGGTGTTTACAGCAGTCATCGTGGGCGGGGATTCAATGAAGAACCAGATTAACTCATTCTCCAGCCTTAAATAGAATTTACATATGGCAGGAATCTTTTGTTTCCCAGTCTGGCCCCTCACCCCTCTTAGGGCTTGTCTAAACTGGCACTTTACAGTACTGCAACTTTCTCACTCAGGGGTGTGAAAAAACACACCCCTGAGCACTGCAAGTTTCAGCGCTGTAAAGTGCCAGTGTAGACAGTGCACCAGTGCTGGGTAGCTACTCCCATCCTGGAGGTGTTTTTTTAATAGCACTGGGTGAGCTCTCTCCCAGTGCTCTGCCACGAACACACCTGACACGTTAAAGCACTGCTGCGGCAGCACTTTAACGTTGCCAGTGAAGATATGCCCTTAATGGAAAACACTGAAAGTCCAAGATAGGGGCTAGAACCAGGTGACACAAATCATCTGACCCTGTAGTGTCCAAACAGCAACCCAGGAAGCTTCTCAGGAAGGCGGGAGACTAGTATCTTCAGAGTCTTATTGTTCTTCCTAATGGCCCATTCAGGCTGATTGCCTACTATCCGGTGGGTGCTTCCGACATGCAAACACTTCTGCAATTGATACAGAGCTTATATTCCTAACGTCAGATACAACGATACATGCATACAAGTTGGGTAATCACATTCAGTAAATCATAACCTTTCCAATGATACCTTATATGACCCATCTTGCATGAAATATATCTGTTATGCCATATTCATATCATATTTGTATGAAGAATATGAGGTGCAACGTCACACTCCACGTATGTCTAGCCATAGCTTCACCCCAGTTGTGCCTAGAAAATGCTTAAAAGGCTGAGCAAGTTGAGATCTTGCTTAATAATAAAACTTGTACCACTTTAACTAGGTCTAGAAATATAACCTTCCCAGTCTGGATTAAGTTATATCAGTATAAGGCACCTTTATACCAGTATATTTTTTTCCTGTATAGGAAGGGGAATTAATTATCTGGAAAGACCTTGACAAGCTCTACATTTTATCCTTTCATTTGCCTTTGAAAACTGCCTATTCAATGACAAAGTTTTCAGCTCTGCTGTTAAAGAATTTTATTGTGCTTTACTAGGTTGCTAGGTTCTCACTTCTTTTCACTGGTTAAAAAACAGCGAACCAGATCCCTGATGTGTTCTGGGCACCCGCAACTCTCATTATTCTTGCTCCCACTGTCAGCAGAACCTGTCAGGATTTGTCCGTCCCCTTGTTCCCTTATAATTTAACTTGGTTCTAAATGACACAGCTAACAAGATGGATTGACGTGCATTGATCTTCAGGTTAATACAAATATACATTGGCCCATTCCTGTATCACGCTACCATTGTTTAATATTCTCCTCTTTAGATGACTGCTGCCAACTGGGGAGTGTTATCAGCCTGACCCACTCTGCTGTCACTAACTCTTCATACAAAAGGGTAGGTGGTGAATGGAAAGTGAGTAACGTTTTGTATGACTCTACTGTATGTCGGCTAATACAGAAAAGTACAGCACAACTGCATGCTCATTATTTTAGACTTAAAAGGCTGAAGACTAAACCATTTGATCTTTTTAATCAAAGCTAAGTTTTAGAGGCCTTTTGCCATATCACTTTCATGATTACCCATGACACAGCACTGTCACCTTGGGCAACCAGCAAGTCTCTTTAATAGGAATAAAACCTGTAGTAGCCATTAGCAGCAGGGAGGCTTAGTGAAGGGAATTAGGAATTAGCCTTATTCTAATACCAAGAGCAGACATTTGTACCTACCCTTGCAGTATAGCAGAGCTAAAAAAAAAACACCCTCCAGGAGTTGAGATATGGGAATAGTTTGACTTTTTTTTTTCTTTACACCAAACACTATCTGCATACATGTAGAACTAACATATCCCAAGGCTATGTTGCTTTCCCTATGTCTGACAAGGTAGGTTTTCTTTTTCTTTTTCTTTTTCTTTTTTTAAACTAGGCAAGAGTTTAAAGCTAAATGAACAGGGGGCTGTTGGAATGGGGAATATGTGACATTATCTGTCCAAAAAAAACCAAAAAACATATGAGCATGGGGCTTTGGCAAACTGGTATGCTGTAAGGGTTCACCTTGCCCGTTGCTCTGCCAGTTTGAGGAAAGCGATATCTCTCATTATCCCTTCCCTGGTTGCTTATGTGCAAAGTGTGCAGTGTGCAGTGTTATGTGCAAAGTGTGCAACCCTCTCAGTGTTAGATTTCTGGCATGTTGTCACCATTCTGAATGTTGGAATTCACGTTTAACTTGTTCAAGAAGGACTTTAGCTGTTCTCTGAATGCATAGCTTCAAATTGATATTTGGAGTACATTTTACCTAAATCAGGAGACCTCAGATCCAGGTGTATCTTCAATTGAGTATCTTTACTATTAATCATCCATCCAATGTTCATGAATTATTAGATCTAAGCTATTAGTTGGATGAAGAATGTTTTAAGAGAAGCATCAGCTCAAACAAATTACTTTTGCTATGTATCTGACCCATCAAAGTTCAGGTTCCTTTAGTATCTTCCATGCTTTCTACACCTGATTGTTTCACCAGGCACTTTCATTTCCCACAGAGAGATGCTGTATTAAATTTTGGTTTTAATTAAAATGCACTGAATGTTGTCAGTAGGATTTTTAAAAATATTAATGATAAAGATGGTTTTCCTTTTTGAAAGTTCTGTCTGCAGTTCTGTTACTGGTGGTGGAGGTTCTAAAATTAATCATATCTGCAACATTTAAAACCAAAGGGAGGCTTTCATAGTGTGAAATAAAGCCATTTCCCCATGAATTACAGAATAGACAATGCAAATAAAGAACTCTGCAGTTTTGTGTCCACATTGGGACTGATCTTGCTTTTAATCCAGCCCCAGAACTGCAGTGAGAATGCAGAGGTGTAGAGAAAAATCTAAGACCCATTACAATGGTATTGTGCACACAACAGACTAATACTGCTCAGATCAAATGAAGACTTGAGTCAATATTTCTTCCACATTTCTGCGTATTTTTCAGGGAGATATATCATACTATTGATCTTTCTAAAAAGCAGAACTCCCCTTTGACACCAGTGGTGAAATATGGCCCATAGTATTTATCTGACAGTCAGTGGTTCTCAACCTTTATTGCTTTATGTACCACTTCTTACAAATTTGTTATGAAGTGAATAGATGGAACAGCAAGGTTACGTAACACCAGTGATGCATGTACCACTGTTTGGGAACCCCTGCAGAGTATACAAATCTGCTCGTTTCCTTATGATCCATTGTGATACCACAAACCTGAGTCCGATTCAAAACACACACACACACACACACACACAGAGAAAATATTGTAGTAAGGAGTATAACTATCCACAAGCTATCTATCGGCATGCACCTGCCAATGTAGTAAAACACACACACGCTTTGTTGATGTACTTGAAAAGACACTTTTACTTGGGGACGTCCACACTGCAGCTAGGAGCAATGGTTCCCAGAACAGGTAGACAGATCTGCACTAGCTCAGCTCGAGCTAGTATGCTAAAATAGCACCATGGATATTGCAGTACTAGCAGTGGCTCAGGCTCAGGGCCGGCTCCAGGCACCAGCATTCCAAGCTGGTGCTTGGGGCGGCAATCTGCAAGGGGCAGCAGTCCCTGTTGTTTTGCCCCCAAGCAGCGCGCCGAATTGCTGCCACGGATGGCAGGGGCAGTCCGTGTGCCCTTAAGGCGGCACATGAGTTTCCACGGTGGCGGCAATTCGGCAGCAGCTTCTATATTTAGCTGTCCACAGTGGCTTCAGCTAAACATAGAAGCTGCTGCCAAATTGCCACCGCCGCAGAAACACCCCTGCCACCCTAAGGGCACATGGACTGCCCCCGCCTTCCGCAGTGGCGATTCGGTGCGCTGCTTGGGGCGGTGAAAACTGTAGAGCCGCCCCTGCTCAGGCGAGCTGCCCAATCTCAGACCAGTGTCCTTAGCTTGGACCCAGGGCATTGAGAGGGCTTGGACTTAGCAGCTAGCCTGAGCTGAGGCTGCTTATGAAGAAAGAAGAGGAGAGAATTAAAATGAGAGAGAAAAAAATATATTGAAATTAGGACAAAGAAAGAAATAGGTGGCTGATGGAGACAGATGGAATGAATGAGTGGGTGTAGGAGAGAGAAAGAAATGGATGAAAGGAATAAACAAAAGAAGACTCATAACTTTTAAATGAGTGGATTTTTCTAATTTGTGCCCCTGTATTTTGTAGTACTTCCTTAAAGACCTCCTCGATCTCATTTAGTCTGAAGCAAAGGAATGGAGTTCTGAACACTTACCTTACATTAGTTCTGCTGGCTACTCTGGATTCTGCAGTCAAATAATTGGAGCAAAAGACAGAAAATCTCAAATTTGCCAGAATGCAGACACGCTCTTCTAGCAGGCTCCAACCCCCTGTTCTTACATAGATTTTACTCTTGGAAAATCTCTGTTCAGGCCCCAGCAGTAGCAGCTGGGCTCCACTTCTCCCATAGCAGAGGTGTTGGTGGCAGTACAAAGGTTAGGTAGGGAGGCAAAGAATCAACTCCATGTTCCCCCCATAAATCCAGTCTTATGCTTAGTGGTTTGATACCAGGAAGTGCGGTGACATTGTTTCCCAAGTTTCAGAGTGGTAGCCATGTTAGTCTGTCTCAGCAAAAACAACGAGGAGTCCTTGTGGCACCTTAGAGACTAATAAATTTATTTGGGCATAAGCTGATGAAGTGGGTTCCAGCCCATGAAAGCTTATGCCCAAATAAATTTGTTAGTCTCTAAGGTTCAACTAGGACTCCTCATCGTTATTTTTTCACGGGTCTCTCAAAATCTATTGGAAAAGACTATAGCAGCAATCCTAATAAAACTCCACTTTGCAAACTAAAGAACATATTTTTAAGAACAAGTATCTTGAATGTCATTTCACCTTGACTTCACTTGTCAAGGGAAACAAAAGCATTCGCATTTCTTTTGTACTAAAATATCTATAATTGTTTTTATTCCAGATCAAATTGTATCCACAAATTTGAAATTTTCAGTTTTCTGCATGTGGTCACTGACTATGCGAACAGTGAAATCGGGTTGAATTATGGGCCAGATGCATAGTATGTTCTGGCTGCTTTGCACTGTTCAGGTGATACAAAGCAGCTATACACCTGGTGTAACAAGCAAACTGAGTCTGCAGAACAGCACAAAGCAGCCAGAAGGTACCAGTGAATCTAGCTCATAATATCTATCTCCCTATTAAAGCAAGATTACTTCAAAAAATGCTAGTAAGAAAATAGAAAAGCCTAATGCTGTCAAACTGTCAGTCCCATGTATTTAATTCTGTGCAGTGCTGTCTGGCTGCATCTTCATACAGCCACGTGAAAAATATACATGACTATAAACACTGCATCCAGCTCTTTCTCTCCCTGTCTGCTTCTTAAGTTCTCTATGACTGTAGTTATCTACTTCCTCTGCAGCTTCTAAAGACGAAGCTCCTCAAAGCTCTTTCCTATCCTGCTACTTTTGGATATTTTTGCTATAAAAATATTTCTCTATATCTGAGGCACACTTTTCTGAGAGCAACAGCAGTTTGAAAGACTGACATCCTTCCCCCTACCCTGTTCTCCTGACTTAAACACAGTCACCTATGTGAGAAAAGGTTCCATCTCCCTGGAACATGTGAATGTCTAAGGGCTTGTCCAAACATGGACTTATTCCTGCTCAACTCCATATACAGATGCTCTTATGCTAGAATAAGAGCATCTCATTCCTATGGGGTTAAATTAAACAGGAACAGGGCACACTTATTCTGGAATAAGAGTGTCCACACACTACTCCTAGGGGAATTCTGCGCCACTACACATGCAGAGAATTTATGTCCCCTGCAGAAAAATGACTTTCTGATGGGGAAGCAAAGGGAAGCCACAAGAGTGGTCATGTGACCCTCCCCAGTAGTATGTTTCAGGTGCCCAGGGCAGCAAGCAGAGAGGTAAATCACTGTGGAGCAGGGGGTGGGAGTAGGGAAGAGCTGGCTGGTGGCTCCTACCCTGCACTGGGCTCAACTGCTAGTTCCAGCTGGTCGGAGGAGGACAGGACTTCCTCTTTCCCTACACCACATCTGGGACCTGGTTAGACCCACCCCCAGATTTCTCCCTCAGCTGCAGGAAGCTCCACAAACTCTCCCTGCTACTTCCTGCGCCCATCGCTCCTCAGCTGAGGGATCCCTGTACTGGGACCTGCTCCCCCATCCGCCCAACCCCCTCATACCCAGACCCTCCTGCTTGCCCCCCTTAAATTCCAAATATTCTACTGCAGTTGTAATATATCTAGAAGTGTTCATTGTGAATAGTGAGATCACAACTCACAACATTTAGATTGCAAGCTAGGTTGATGCAATGGGTCCATAAGGCTGCTATTATGTATTTGCATTATAGTAACACCTGTGAGCCCAAGTCATAACCCCTATTGCACTAGGTGCTGCACAAACACAGAATAAAGAGTTCCTACCTCCAAGGGAGCGTTCAGTCGAAGTAAAGTTAAATTATGTAGAAATGAGGTTACACTGTAAATTAAATCCAGGTTCATTTTGTCACCTTTATAAAATAGTCTTATTTTGTACTTCCTTTAGGCTCCTATACTGTATGAGGAGTACATCTGCTCCCTTTATGGTCAACAGCAAAACTTCCATTAGGATATATTTGCCAGGAATTTTCTTTCTTTTGTAAAACAGTGCAGCAACAGCATCGCACTTCACAGGAAGTCTGATCATGCAGAGTCTAGGCAAGCAAAACCCACATTGACTTCGCTGAGGGTGAAAGTCAACCCAGTCCAGAGGGCCAGCACCAAGGTCTAGTGCACACATCAGTCCTCTCAGATGTGCCTTGTGCTGGCTTTCTGAAGAGGGACACATTTCACCCAGGGAGTTTTACCTACATAAGGCCTGCAGGATCATGCCCAGTAAGCAGTACTAGAAATTTCCCCCAACCATCTGGTAGCAAAAAGCAAATTGGAGGAACTGCATTTGTGTGTATTAAAATCTCTTCTGCTGTTCAAGGTATTTTCCTCTTATGTTGAGTGAATGAGAGACACTAGCAGAAGAAATCTTAGAAATCATTCATTATGCACAAATTTACTTCAAAAGCCATGTTTTCTCTAATCAAATATTTACCAAAGACATTTTTTCCCATTGCATTTGTTTCTTTTAGAGTTTTTCTTGAGAGGAAAATATTCCTCTGTCGATTGATTAGAAAGTATTTATTGGGAAGAATTCCCTATCAATATACACCAGCTGGGTACATGCCTTTTTACTGGTGCAGCTTCTATGTATGCCATTACTGAACCAGTGAGCTAGAAACATGAAGTTATTTCTCTTTAAAAATGTAAGCTCTGATGCAGAATAGTTTTGAAGCTTGCAGAAGCAGAGAGTCTGATGGTAACATGAAGAGACAGTTACTCCCCTATGCAAAGACCCTGCTAGTCTAGCACTGCTTCCATCCCCCTTTACAGTAGGGGCTCTTCAGACATTTGCAGCATTGGCAGTTATCATTTATATGCACTTCAGAAATAGTTTGGGGTTTAAAAAAATTGAAATTATGCCCAGCTCAATCTCTGAAGGGTAATGGGGATTTAAAAGCATAACTGAGGGCATTGTTATTTGCAGACAAGGGGCTTGCACAAGTGGAGCTGGGGTGATGTGACCTGCTGCATCTTAGTCACTGGTGGAAAAACAATGGGAGACAAAATTACTTTCCTTTTCCTCCTTCTATCAAAATTTGCTCTGCATCTTTCTGTCAGGAGGGAAGATTCCTTCATCTTCCCACTAGAGGAAAACGCATTGCACTGCCCAACACTTAGCCTTTGTGCTGAAGTATAGAATTTGGCTCTAAATCAGAGGTGGGCAAACTACAGCCCACAGGCCACATCCGGCCTGCAGGACCGTCCTGCCTGGCCCCTGAGCTCCCGGCCAGGGAGGCTAGCCCCCAGCCCCTCCCCTACTGTCCCCACTCCTCCACAGCCTCAGTACACTGTGCCGCCAGCGCTCTGGCCTGCCGCTCCTGCCGGGCAGCGTGGGCGGCGGGGCTGGTTCCAGCCAGGTGGTGGGGCTGTGAGCTCTTGTTGCTCTGTGCATCATGGTAAGGAAGCAGGGAGGTTGCATAAGGGGCAGGAGGTCCCAGGGGTCAGTCAGGGAGCAGGGGGCGGTTGGATGGGGCGGAGGTTCTGGGGGAGGGTTAGGGGACGGGGAACAGGGGGGTTGGATAGGTGTAGGAATCCCGGGAGGTGGAGTTAAGGGGCAGGGGTGTGGATAGAGGTCGGGGCAGTCAGGGGACAGGGAGCAAGAGGAGGTTGGATGGGGCGGAGGTTCCAGGGGAGGGTCAGGGGATGGGAAATGGGGGGTTGGATAGGTGTGGAAGTCCTGGGGCGGGGCTCTCAGGGGGCAGGGGTATGGATAGGGGATGGGGCAGTCGAGACAGGAAGCCGAGGGGGTTGGATAGGGGGTAGTTAGGAGCAGAGGATGGTTAGGGGCCAGGGCAATCATGGGACAGGGAGAAGGGGGGTTAGATAGAGGGTGGGGTCCTGGGGGGTGGTCAGGGGCAGGGGTCCCAGGAGGGGTTGGTCAGGGGCAAGGAGCAGTCAGGGGGCGGGAAGTGGGAGGGGGCAGATAGGGTGCAGGAGCCAGGCTGTTTGGGGAGGCCCCTACCTTTCCTACCCGGCCCTCCATACAGTTTTGCAATGCCGATGTGGCCCTCAGACCAAAAAGTTTGCCCACCCCTGCTCTAAATGGAAAGTCAGTGAAAGTCATTGAGGCAGTGTGCTTCACTCATGCCCTTAGGCAAATTTTTGACAGCCCAAATGCTAATTCCTAGACAGCATAAGAGGCTGTGAGCTGTAATATCACTACACTGATTTACTGGGTTTCATGAACATATTCAGTACAATTTAAGGATTTATTTAAAGACCAGTTTCTTTCTGACCCCACTTGAATTTCCATTCAGTGGAGCAGGAGTACACCAACACATCCGCAATGTGGGGAGGGACCGGCCATTTCAACAGAGCTGAGTTTTACGCTCTCAGTTCTTCCACAAGCAAGTAGGTAACTGTAGTCCTAGATGAAGGGCTGGGGGAAGATTAGTTTACTTCAGTGGACTTACTAGGACCAATTTATGTCATGGGCTAATCCGAATGTGATCCTATTACAGCAAGGTCAGGTGGGATTGTACTAGTTTTTGATTGCCTCAGTTTGTTAGTTTAACTTTTTCCATTTTGTGTATTTTTAAGCATTTCTTGTCATTACCAGTGCCCCTCTGAGACTTCCCAGTTAGCAAAGAGATTGGGAGCCTGAGTCAAACAAAATGCTTGTAGATGGTAATTGGGAGAGTGGCTCTGATTAGAAGGGGGTCATATCTCTCATTGAATATCACTCATTGAAATCCAGAGAGTAGCAAACAAAAGTCATTACAATTTTTCAGCAATTTGGAGATTAACGTGAAGTGGATTGGCCAACTGGAGTATATTATTACCTAAGTGTTCTTAGCACAGATAGTTGGAAAAGCTGTAACTGATGTAGAAACTGGTGACTGTGAATTCCCAATCCAGTATCTGGTGAACAAGTGTCCATGTCATAAAAATAGCCATCACAACCAGTATTAACCTGTACCATATCAGGAGAGAAAGCAAGGCTTAATTGGCAGGGACACATGTGGTATCCCTTCCAGGACTGAATAACAATGACAAGGCAGTGTGGGAATGACTACATTTTCACAAGCCATGTTTTACCTGTTCTGTAGCTGAACTGAGGATTTGGGTTTCCACTGATAATCCAGCACCTTTCACCATTGATTACAAACAGGATCTGATTTCTTATTCATCAGAGAAAAGAGATCATGTGTTCCAAACTGTCCATTAGCGAGAATGCATGGCATTGTCTTTCTCAGGCATAAGTATTTAAGTAACCCTTACTGGACATCACCTATGAAATCAGGCAAAAAAAAAAAAATCTTCATTTTTTCTCTTATTCTTTCATCTGGCTATTGAACATAAATGGCCATAAAAAGTACTATATCTTTTTGTGGATTATGTAAAGCAATCAGCAATCATACATTTGGTGAGGAGACGGGCGCAATGGATTCCTCTCCTAATTGACGGCCTAAAATCTTCCTTCATTTGGTTATGTTCCATTCCTGTCAGGGACATTTTCCCTTTCTTATGTACATGACCCAATTTTCTTCAGCAAAAGCTGAAACACTGAGTAACAATGAAAATCCTCTCATTACAGGGGCGGCTCTAGGTATTTTGCCGCCTCAAGCACAGCAGACAGGCTGCTTTCGGCGTCTTGCCTGCGGGAGGTCCCCGGTCCTGCGGATTCGGCAGCACGCCTGCGGGAGGTCCGCTGAAGCTGTGTGGCTAGGGGACCCTCCGCAGGCATGCCACCGAAGGCAGCCTGCCTGCCGCCCTCATGGCGACCAGCAGAGTGCCCCCTGTGGCTTGGCATGCTGGTGCCTAGAGCCGCCTCTGTCTCATTACACAAGTATAAATCAGTACGAGACTCCATGGAGCTTGAGTAACAATTGGTGGTGACCAGCAAAACAAAAGATGATGCTCAAATATGACAGACAATGCTGTGTGCCAGTGATTCATTGCTCACTGGCCTACAGAGTACTCTAAAGAGTTGCACTACATGGTTCTGAATGTTGGAGGTTAGGTACCTGTAGTTCTGATGAATTCTAGTACTATAATAACACTACAGAAGATGTGATCAGTGTTATTGACACCACATTAGGGCCACCCGGGGGGGGGGAAGTGGAGCAATTTGCCCCGGGCCCCACAGGGGCCCCCATGAGAGTTTTTGGGGGGCCCTGGAGCAGGGTCCTTCACTCGCTTCGGGGGCCCCGGAAAACTCTTGCAGGGCCTGGGCCCCCGGAGCTTCTTCCGCTCCGGGTCTTCAGCGGCAATTCGGCAGCAGGGGGGTCCTTCTGCCCCGGGGACCCGCCGCCGAAGACCCCAGGTCCCCTGAATCCTCTGGGCAGCCATGCACCACATGTATGTGCATTGCACTCCCTTCTAGTGACAAATAAACCCCTAAAATTGGGAGGTTTGGTTCAAATAACCTTTCTTTCTGCTGACCACATGCTTAGCCATTCCCTTGATTTTCTCCTTCCTTCAACTCTAAATAAAGTTTGCAAAGCACTTTGAAAATATAAAATGCTTGATAAATGTTGTGAAATTACTTACGCTGACAGTTTTTTACACCCCTCTCTGTTGATTGTTGTGCTGGGATTGTAAATTGTCAATATCACTGAGACCATTGAAGGGGGACGGTGAGAAACAGTGTCACCATGTTCTGCTACTGAAAAGAATAATGATAATATTATTTCCATCCAAGGATCTCAGAGCACTTTTCAAACATGAATGAACTTAAAGTCCCAGGGTAGGTAAATATTATCCCTGTTGTACAAATGAGGAAACAGAGGCACAGATTGGTGAAAGGACTTGCTCACGATTACATAGAGAGGTCTTGACAAAGCCAGGAATAGAACCCAGATCACTCAGCTCAAGTCCTATGCTTTATCCACTCAGCTACGCTCCACTCTAAATTTCCTTTTATCATTTTTTCAGCCAGTCCAAGGTTTCAATAACCAACACACAAAACATCCTCATTTGATCTTATCTAGCTCTCATGTGACACATTTTCAACTGAAATGTCATCACTTCTCTAAAATATGTCATGACTTGTTCACTCAATGGCGTGCAAATGATTTTTAGCAGGTTGTTAGACAGATACAAAGGATCATCTATATGTGGTTATTTTTGAAACATCGTTATGCATGTCTGCTTCCAAGATAATCATTAGTTTATTTATGTTTGAATAAACATAAAAAATAAATTTGACAGAAGTAAAAATACCCAAAACTCTACAGTTTATTCTTCTTCCTTTTCCTGCTATTACCATTTACTTAGGCTTTACTGTGGCCTGTTTTAGAATATCTGTGATGCGAGCCATCCATTGTAGAGAATTATGTTTGCTGAGTGACCATTTATGCAATATCCTGAACAGAAATTATGCTTCACGGTAGACTTTTAAAATAGTTTGAAATTATTCTACCAACTGTTAGGCTAGTAATTAGTCAGTTTCTCTCTTGGGGTACACCTACACAGAGATAAAAGACCATGGCATGGCTGCTGTTAGCCTGGGTCAGCAGATTCAGGCTCAGGCTGTAGGGCTAAAAATCGCTGTGTAGATGTTTGGGGTTGGGCTGGAGTCTGAGCTCTGGGACACTCCACCCTCACAGGGTCCCAGAGCTCAGGCAATTGTTAGCCTTGCAGCCAAACCCCTCAAGCCCAGTGGCTGGCCAAGATCCAGGGGCGGCTCCTGGCCCCAGCACGCCAAGCGTGCACTTGGGGTGGCAAGCCATGGGAGATGCTCTGCCAGTCGCCACGGGGGCGGCAGGCAGGCTGCCTTTGGCGGCTTGCCTGCGGGAGGTCCGCCGAAGCCACGGGACCAGCAGACCCTCTGCAGGCAAGCCGCCGAACGCAGCCTGCCTGCCGTGCTTGGGGCGGCGAAATGCCTAGAACCGCCCTTGCCAAGGTCATCTGACTTGATTTTTTGTATCCCTGTGTAGTCGTACCCTTAGTGACATATGAGTTTATATGAGAATACATGCTATCATCCTGAAAGATTCCCAGGGAAATCTGTTTTCTTCATTTAGACTAAATTAAAGTGACTCCAGACTGAATCTTGTGAAATCCATTAGTCTTTCAAAAAGAAAAATGTGTTTCTATTAACTGAACAGCAGTCTTGTCTCTGGATATTTCATCTCAAAGACTGGAAAATCTGTGTGAATAATTCATGATGAATCATTCTATTAACTTCACCGCTTTTTGTTTATGAATTGTCTATGAATTGTCAACTGACTAATTTCTCCAAATCATTTTGGAATGTTTATGAAACAGCTTGTTGTACAGGATTTATATTCTAAATTCAATTTATGTTGCTTGGTATTGATTTGAAGTCGTATGTCAAATTGCATATTTCTGTTTCCTGACTGGATCACCATAGCTCTTAAAATTGAATTTCTGGTATAAATACTCATGCTTCTGTATTCAAATCACAGATTCCCACAAAAAATCTCAAGTATTTGTTTATGTGTTGTTTCCATTAGCATTCCTGTCAATCAATTCATTCCTTATGTCTTACCTGTCAACACAGGTAGTTACCCTGAATAAATTATTCTGGACTAACTATTGCTGATTTATCTATATGTATGGAAGTTCTTATTCCAGAATAAGATTAGTTTACTTTATTCCAAATTAATTTTTATTCTGGATTAACTTTCATGTGTAGACAAATTTAGAATATTCATGGAAACACATTGGAAATAAACACAGTTCAATCAAATTTTATTTTAAAAATTTCAAAAAGAAATTCTTTGCAGTGTTGCACAGCTCTCTGAGGAAAAGGTGTTGTCTAGCATTCTAATCACTGGCTTTGGGAGCTAAGAATCTCTTGGGCAGCTGGTTGGGAATTTTCTGTCTGAATGATTTTTCGAACAGAAAATGCAGTTTCTGTAAAATGCAGAATTCAATACAGTTCCCCCTCTGACCCAGCTGCATGGTGCACTATGGGAGATGTAGTCCAACCAGGGACCTCAGCCTGTAGGAGAGAATGGGGCCGTGAACTAGACTCCCAAAAATAACATAGGGGAGAGCGGGAGTTGGGGGCAGAAGTTCCCTGTGAATGGGAGGACAGATGGATAGGAGGAGGAGCAAGGGAAGGTACTGAAATTTTGAGGAAGAGACGAGAGCAGCCATCTTCAGCCTGGAAAGGATGGTCCTGGTGTTGATACCTCCTCCTACGCCTATTCCAGCCCCTCTGGGTCCCACTCCCTACTCTCTAGCTCAGTCTCAAGTTCTGCAGCAACCTCTCCAGCCCCTTTAGGTCCCTCTCTCACCTCTGCCTCATCCCCCTGTGCAAATTTACATGGGGGCAGACAGACCCCCAACAATATTTCCATTGCAGAAGCACTAACCTCTCCCCTGCCCCAGTAGTTCCACTACCCTGGAGAGAGAACAAGAGCATCAGGCTCCCAATCAGGAGTGGCGCCAGGGTTTTTGGCACCCTAGGCAGGGGTCCTTCTGCGCTCCCGGTCAGCGGCAGGTCCTGGAGCGAGTGAAGGACCCACCGCAGAATTGCCGCCGAAGACCCGGAGCATGGAAGGACTCCCCGCTGCCGAATTGCCACCAAGAGCTGCAAAATGCCGCCCTCCTAAATCCTGGTGCCCTAGGCGACTGCCTAGGTCACCTAAATGGAAGCGCCGGCCCTGCTCCCAATGAGACTGCCATGTGTCACTGTGGCACAATGGGAAAATACAATTTCATCTTGAACTTAAACTGACTCAAAATGCTTCATTTTGGGTCAGTTCAACAAACCGAACAGAACATTTTGATTTGGGGAATATGGAAACATTTTGGTTTTGATCAAAAATGTCAGCACAAAACAGTTGAACATTTTCTAATAACATTTTTCAGAATTTCTGTTCTGTGTAAAATTTTAAAATTTCAACTTTGTCCTGATTTGAGATGAAAACAAATGTTGGAATTTCCTGAAGGACAGAAATCCTGAGTTTTTGGCAGCTCTACTGCTGGGTTTTAGTTCCAGACTTTTACTCTGTTTCCCTTGGCAGTCTTAGGACAGTCACTTATGGCCAGATTTTTAGAAGACCTCAGCTCTCATTTAGTCATTCAAGTAGATCTGGCCGCTTTATTAAGGTGTCTATATGGGAACTGAGGTCTCTTGAAAATCGGGGCTTAACAAATCTGCCTCAGTTTCCCCATGTTTATGATGAAAACAGTAATGGTTAGCTACCTCTCTGATGTGTTATGAGATTAATTAGCAAATATGTGTAAAGTGCTATGTGAATGCTAAGCAGTGTTACTGAAGGTGCAAAATATCCCTTGCGTTCCGTAATTAATTATAGTTCTTTTTAAGCCTAGGACTTCATTTTAATTGTAAGTGAACAATGAATGCATCTGTGATAATATACATTTGCTGTAATTATCAACTTCATATCCAATGGTTAAATGTCTTCTCCTGATTTTCCTCTTTTACCTATTGGACCGAATATATGCTTAAACCTTCTATGCATAAAGCCCAGTACAGTTTGTTGCATATATATGCTAGTAGTGGCCTGGAAGGGGACGCTGCCTGGCACAGCACAGTGGGACAGAGCCCCCTAACCCACCCACCTCCAATGCCAGGTAATGTGCTAGCATGGGGCAGCAGCACTCTCCCGAGTCCAGGTAGCCTCTGGCCACGCTGCCTGGAAGGGGACACTGCCTGGCGTGGTGCAGCGGAGTGTGACAGAGGCCCCTCTCCCCCACCCACCATGGAGAAGAGACGGGATGGGGAGAGTGTGGGTGCCCTAGGGTGGGGTGGTGTCACGTGATGAGGCCATGTGCTCCCCTTCAGCTGGTGCCCGCTTTGTGTCCCTTCCCACTAGTTGCCATTAGCTAGTACCATTTAACAGGATGCAGCAATCCTGATTTAGTTTATATAAACATGGAAATGCACTAATGACCTTCACTGGGATTTGTTCAGCTGTACTATGATAAAGCAATAGTCTGTCTAAAAAAGGATCCTTATTGAGGGTTTCATATGTGGTCTGATTTAATTCTCTAAAGCACTGAGTTCAATATAGCAAAGTCCAAGAAAGATTCTCAGTATAAGTCTAATTCCTTAGAAAGAAACGCTGGATTAATGAAAAGCCTAACTCGGAAAAACCCATTAAAAAGCTAAGCTATGGTTTTTCCAGTATGGATGAATAGAGTACAGGGAGCAATCCGTTCTAGCTGGCTCTCCGAGGCAGAGGACAGGTTTGTTGCAGCAGTACCCTGTGCAGCCTGAGTATACAAGGCAACACAGACCCAATAGCCAAGCCTCTAGCACATCCACCCTTCCTTTCCCTCCTTGAGATGGACTGGCAGACAACAGGAGATGGAGGGCGAGGGTCAGCGGATCCTGTAAGTGTCGCAAAGGGAAACTCCTACAGAATGTTATAGGGTTTGATAGCACTGGTTCTGAAGACTTAAAACATTTAACAGAAAATGATTGCCCCGCGATGTCGTTTTTTTTACACCAACCCATGCAATTCTGTAGCACAGATATAATTCTCTATTAAATTTTAGAGGAGGCTTCAAAAAGTTACCATTTTCTATTAACTTTTATAGAACTTTTTCATTAGACAGGATTGTGTGAAGGACAGTGAACACCCAGTGAAGGAAAAAGGAGTAGGGGAAAGTGAACAGCAGCCCATCTCACAGCAGATTCCATTAAATGTGAAGGGTCTTCCTGCATAAAATGTTTTCAACTTGTTGCAGAGTATATGGGATGGCTATTTGTTAGCTAATTCTGTTAAGGCCTGGTCCTGCAAGCCATATTCAAACAAGTAGTCCCACTGGCTTTACTAAATGGCAAGATAAGACTCTCAGCAATGTTCCAGCATTGCCAAAGAGGAAAAGAGGTAAGAGCCAGATGTTTGACTTCTCCAGGACTTAGCATGTGAGTTAGGGTTGCAACTTGGGCCGTAATACCCTAAAATGCATTTAGCTCGAACCTACTGATTTGTATGTGTGCACATTTTCCAGAGTCCCTGGGTTATCTGTGCATTACTTTTCCATTATTGTGTAATTGTGTGAATTGTTTTCCTCCTCTGCACCCCCCATTAAAGACAGATGTTCAAAGTCACAAGCCTTGGGGTTCTGTTGAATACCTATGAACTGTAGTTCAGGAAAAGTTATTGGCCAATTAAGTTCCATCTTTTATCCAGCCATTTTAAAATCTAACCTAGACAATTTTCACAGATAACCTGAAAATACAAAAACAAAGTTAATCAGACTTGTGATTAGTTCAAACTATTATAGTGTAAAATAAAATAAGTGTAACACATTTGAATAAGCTGTAATAGAGCTACATTTCAGAACTAAGGCAGCACTGTAGTGGTGGTAGCAACACATAGATACTCTAAAATGCTCCATTTTTCTCCTTCAAGAAGATATAATTCTACAAAATACCCAGCAGATGGTGCTGCTGATATTAAAAAGTGCTGTTTGTGAGTGAGAGAAGCAAGCTGGCAAATGTTAAGGATAAAAAATGTTCACCTTTAAAAGTAACAGAGCAAAGTGATAGTGTGAAATATTTATTTGGCCTCCCAAAGCTAAACCTTATTTATCTGCATCATAATGCTTTGAGTGATATACAATTTGGTGGTCAGCAAAGTGGTTAATGGAAAGTCCATCTATAGCACTATGTTAGAGCTTGATATAGTAGCAATTCAGTTTTCCTCTACTAAGAAAAGGTTACTTTCCGCCCTCTTGACAATGCTGGTGCACTGTTGGGTGCCTCATTTCATTATTTAGTGAGTTGACCAGCACACCACAATTTTAGACTCACTTGTTACCCAGAGTTTCCAGCCAAGCTAGCCAGGTTTGGGAGGTTGTACATTTTGTCTTGGGACATGGGTAAACTGCTCTTCTGGAGGGCTATGGGCCCATTCCTTCATGACTTGGGTCAATAGGGGTATATCTACACTGCTGCTGAGACGTGTGAGTAGGCAGATTTCACACTAGCTCGTATTGAGCTAGCACACTAAAAATAGCAGTGTGGACGCTACAGCATGGGCAACGGCTCAGGCCACTGAACTCAGACTCAGGGGGTCAGACAAGCTTGGACTCGGGTTGCTAGCCTGAGCCACCCGAGAGCCTCAACATCCACACTGCTATTTTTAGCGCACTAGCTCAACCTGAGCTAGCATGAATCTGTCTGCCCATGCCGGGAATCACATTGCTCAGCTGAAGGGTAGACGTACCCTAGAAGTTTTGCTATTGGCTTCAGTGATGCAGGACTAAGACCTTAATGCTAATGTTTAGATTCATCACGTTGATTTTGGTTTTCACCTGCCCCAACTCCCACTCTATCTTAATACCCAAGACCAGTAGGCAGGCCAGGCTGACTTCTCCTTCCTCACTCCTTATTCTAATTGTTAATAAATATAGAAACAATATAAATGTTTTTCACAGTTATTGACTGAGACGGCAGAACATTTCAAAACAAGGAATATTGTGGAGTGATGGCAGCTCTTTGCTCAGTCCAAGTGGGGACTGGACTCGTGTGGACTGAAGCTTTATGTCTCAGAGCTGGTGGACACAGTGACTACAGAGTTATAGAGGGTGAAATCCTGGCCCCATGTAAGCCAATAGAAAAACTCCCTTTGACTCCAAGATTGTAAGCTCTTTGGGGCAGGGACTGTCTTTTCTGTGCTGTGTTTGTACAGCACCTAGCACAATAGAGTTTTGATCATTATCTGGGGCTCCTATGTGTTATTGCAGTGCAAATAATAATACATAATAATGGGGCAGGATTTCATCCAGGGCATTTAATTTTCATTAAGGAAAGGTACTGAGTGTACTTCTACACTAACTTCACCAATCATGCCCAATGATATAGAAGGAGAAAATAATTTCAAGCAGTATTTAATGTGAAATACCTAAGGGCATTCTGTTTACCACAACCAAATGTTTATTAGGATAAGTAGGATGCTTAAAAGGTAACATTGAAATATGGAAATTCAAGAGGAATTATTGAGCTTGGTTTCATTACTCAGGTAAATTCACCATGGTGTTCATTCAGAAGTTGAGATTGTCAGCAGTTATTGCCATCTGGTGGACTTGGATAATAGACATTTTAATTAACTTCAGGAAGATGCTTTGTTGTAAATGTATACATCTAGGAACAAAGAACGTAGGCTGTATTTACAGGTTAGGAGACTTTGTCCTGGAAAGGAGTGATTTGGGTGTCATGCATAATCCACTAAACATGAGCTTCCAGTGTGATGCTGTGGTCAAAAGATCCTGGGATGCATTAGTAAGTGGTGTTTGGCATTGATGAGACAGCTGCTGGTTCTGGTGCCCACAATTCAAGAAGGGTGCTGATAAATTGAGAGGGTTCAGAGAAAAGCCACAAGAATGATTAAAGGATTAGAAAACGTGCCTTATAGTGATAGGCCCAAGGAGCTCTGTCTATTTACCTTAACAAATAGAAGGTCAAAAGGAGATTTCATTACAACATATACGTATCTACATGAGGAACAAATATTTAATAATGGGCTCTTCAATCTAGCAGAGAAATGTAACAATCCAATGGCTGGAAGTTGAAGCTAGATTCAGACTGGAAATATAGCTTAAATGTTTAACATTAAGAGTAATTAACCATTGTAACAAATTGCCAAGGATGGATGTTTTTCTAAGAGAGATGCTCTAGGAATTATTTTGGGAAGGTTACACAGAGGGTAAAACTAGATGATCATAATGGTCCGTCTTGAGGACACCAACCTGCCAGGTTCTTGGACGCTCACCCTCAGCCTGCAGTGACATCAACTGGAGTTCAGGGGAACTCTGTTCCTTGCAGGACTGAGCCCTGAACAAAATAAGAGAAATGCCAAATTGCTTCATTTTCTATAATGATCAGGAACTTGTGAGCTAGTTAGAGTTTTAACATAACAAATGGGCATACAGAAGAGCTCACCGAGGAATGAATTTTTTTAACATGAAAATTGTCATAGAATTTTTGTGTGTGCGTTTTCATAAAATAAATAAATAAAGACCAAAATTTTGGTTGAAATGCTCAGTGGCAATTTTTGGTTTTCAAGACATCTGGGTTTTTGTTTCTTTTTGATGAAAACTGAATTTTTGACAAAGATTTTCATAAAGTCAAAAAGCCATTTTCTCATGAAAAAATGGTATTGATGGAAATTTTTTGACCAGCTCTAGCATACAGCACTTCCTTCTCAGAATTATGTCATTCCTCTCTCCTCAAAGAAACTAGTTGATACCTGGGTTTATTTCTTACATCTAGTTACACAGAATAGAATGTAAATATCTCAAGACAACTTTACCCTCCACAAATTTGGTGGGATACCAGAGAAAGATGCGAAATAAAAACTGCAGGGTGGTCTCTTTCTGACTCCTCATTCTTGAACACTTAATCTGTGTAGAAATATAAGACTATTTACCCTCTAAAGAAAGGTAAATTTTTCTTACCTTTGGTGATCTGTACAACATAGAAATTATTCCCTACAGAAATAAACTCCGTTTCAACATAGTGAATGTGAATGATAGAGAATTATACTTGAATGGGGTTTAACATAAACCAGGAAGGCTGCCTACTAAAAGGACATGAAAATATTTAGTAAATAAAAATGTACCACTAGAAAGTTCTTTATGGATTTTTTGTTAGTGGCTTATCCTGTCTAAATCTTTTTTACATTAGTTCCTTAGTCATAAGTTTTACAAAAGAAGGGAGACAGAGCTACCTGTATAATTGTAATGGCACAGCTGCCTCTCTGAGATAAGAATTTGCTAGAATTGCCTTAGCAACTTCCTGTTCTGAGGTTGCAATGGTCAATTTAACAAGAGCTGCAGACACTGTTCCTCCTGCCAACTATTTGTTGCCTTGGTATCAGTTTTGTAGCTGAGCGCAGAAGCAAATGAAACCAACAGTTGTGGGGGGGTTGTTGAGGGAGGGTTTGTTCTCTTTCCGTTCTGTTGGCTACTCCTGTACTTGTTCCCTAAGAAACTGCAGCAGTAAAAAACAGGAAGAAAAATTTAGCTGACCCTTCCCCCTACTCTTCTGACTATTAACTCTACATAGAACAATTTAGATCATTTGTCAGACAGGAAGCAGAAAGCAACACTAGCGCAACAAGTTAACTTTCAACATAAAGACCCTATTTTCTACACCACCAAGACTAATCCATCCCCAAAGTAATTGAAAATTAATTTAGATCTGAGGTTAAAATATTTGTTAAATATTTTTCCTCTTCATGTGTTTGCCTTGCCCCTCATTTGACATTTTGACTCTGAAGACACAACTTAAGTTTGTTTGGAGCGGGTGTTTCTGGAAAACTCAGAAAATGGTAATGGGATACAGTGGCCTTCACATCTAGGTTCTCTGGTACAAATCCAGCTGGCTGTGACTGACTACCATATAATGACTATGCAGTAGGCTATGTGACGTGATCTTAACTCTTATTCAAGTTCCCGGTTAATAAGTGTCCCTATATAGCTATCTTCTTCACAGCTAGCTCTAATTGGCACTTGTTGGGAGTGTCTGCGGAAAGGCCACGGACAGAATGGACATGGAGCTCATCCCTGCAGGTCAAAGTTGAAGCCTATTAGTGGGACAGGGGATGATAATACTGTCCCTGCCCTGGTTGTTCCTGTTCCATAGATAAATAAGACCTAACAACTATCAGCTACAAATCACACATAGCATTTTATCATATTTTTTAAATTTCCTAATAATAGTTTCCATTTACACAGAACCTGTCAGTGGATGAAGTGGGCACTTCAGGCTTTCAGGATCTCAGAGCACATTAGAATTATTGGTATTCATGAAACCTTATTCAGGAATGTACAGTCAACATTAGTAGTGTCATTTCAGCCATGGGCAAAATGAGGCACAGAAGTTAACTGACTTCCAAAAGCAGTCGATGTCTGTACTGAGAGTCAAGGACACAGTTGATAAGAGAGTTCAGAACTTCTGTGTCCAGGCCTGCTCTCTAACAACAAAACCATGCTTCTGTATCAGTTACTTTCCTCCCCTTACCAATTAGACCAAATTCCCAACAGGAATTTCTGTGCCCAGGGGAGGAGGGGATTTTCAGAAGCATTTTGTATTCAGTGGGAGCAGAGTTAAGGGTACTTTGTGCACTTTTTCAAATCTCACCCTAAATTCTATCCTTGGTTCAATGAGGTAACAACAGCTGAAGTTTTCATTCATTTTTTTGGTTCATAAAAACACAGAACAAAGAAACATTAGAGCCTACATAAGCAAAACCACAAGATTTCAGCATGGAAATCAATTTAAGTTTTTCCTGAGACAAAAACGTGGTGTTTTATGCTAGGTGAAAGCCTGAAGTGTCTACATCACTACTGACCAGCTGCATTATTTTCAGATTCTCTGATTACTCCCCATAAAGACAATGATATTATCAAAGTGTCTATAAAGCCTTTTTAATTTACATGCAATATTTTTTTTTCAATTATCTTTACAACCACTTTATCACAATTCATGTTCCAGCCCACCTGCCTGTGATTTGAGCACATAAAAGCCAACAAATCTCTGTTTTCAGATTCCTGGGGTGAGACATGGGACTGATTTATCGGAGTGGTTCCAGGCCATTTGTGGAAGCTCTGCATGTGCTCACTCAATACTCAGCTTAATTACAAATCAAACATTTATATCAAATGAACCAATGCGCTGACGGGTCCTGTATTCCTTTCATTTTGAGGCAGGAGGGAGAAAGGTAAAGCTGAAACCAATTCTGTGGCTCCTAGGTGCTACTATATTAAAAATAAGATGTTACTAGCTGTTGTTGGTATTAATAGCCCATTAGGAAAAGTGTCAAGAGAGGGAGGATGCTCTGAATATAAAGCAAAAAGTCTCAGAGATTATTTTTGGCCCTGATCCTGCACATATATGCTTAACGTTATGTAGTCGTATTTGATTTGTATGCAGAAGTGTTTGCTGCATCACGGCCTTTTTGTGCCTCAGATTTTGAGACCCAAACCTGAGGTTCCTACGGTGTGATTTGAAGAGGTGCTGAGTCCCCACAGCCTCCATTTATGTTAGCTCAAGTTGTAGCACCTCTAAAAATCAGGCATTGAGTGTCTCATGTCGGGCACTCAAAAATAGTAAGCCATTTAAAAATGTGTCCATTAACTTCTCTGTGCTTTTTTCCTCATCTGTGCAAAGAAAAAAATAAGTATTATTAATCAAATGTTTGTAAACATCTTGAGATACATGGATGGTGGACAGCATGATAGTGCAAAGAACTGCTTATGTATTATTAATCTTTAGATCAGCCTCCAATAATAGTAGTGAAAAAGCACAGCACTTGGAGTTAGGAAATGTAAATCTCTTTCCGTCTGCTATGTTGCACATATGCTGGATTGCAATGTGGTGTTGCATTCCAACTCCAGAAGTGATTGCACTTCAGTTCTGAAGCCTGTTTGTAAAGTTTCTATTGTGCTTTGGGATCCTTTGGGAAGAAAGGTGCCATATAAATACAAGATAATCATACTATCTATGAAGACACTGTACCAGGACGGTGACTGCTTCTAGGACCCTGCATGAGGATGTAGGGTTTCTTCTACTAAGTTATCCTGATGCGAGGTGCTTGAACCCAGCACAGAAATGCAGAACTGCTTTAAAATTCGGTCAGATGTGTCCACTTTATCTGCAAGCTAGCAATATAAAAGATATGAGTCTCTCTCCCTGAGGCTAAGGGAATGAAGAGAACATCTAGACATCTACCTCCTATAGGGGGGAAAGGCCTTAGGAAAAATCCAACTTTGAGACAGAGGTTAGCTGAAACTTGGGGTTTTTTTGTTCAAATTGCCAGTATCTTGAGAGTTTCTAATTTGTTGGCAATAGTGTGAATGTCACTAGAAGCAGAGCTTATTTCCCATGGTCTGCTTAACCTCACATTAAAGCTATTTCCGCATTTTAACAGAGTGAGAAAAAATAAATCTGGAATAGCTGAGCAAAAAATAGCTGAATTAAAAATTGCATGTTTTAATAATCAATAACTGGAGTGAATGAAGTACTTGAAGCAGCAATGAGCCTCCCACCAAGCCTCTTACTTATCAAATCCAAATCTTAAATCAGATAAAGGGAGCTTGCTTTAAGAAAAGATATTGCAAAAGTTTTCTCTGTTTTGTTATTTTCCACATTTTAAATAAAAACTGCACTTTCTTGGCATTCTTATGTTAACACATCGCCACTTTGAGGATATGTAGGGATTTATCTGTAACCTGTCTTCAAGCTTCAGTGGGCCAAATAACCACACGGCAGTTCGCTTACCAGTGATTCCAATCCCAACGGACTGTGTGTACACCTTCTATGGTATGTAATAAACAATGTTTTGGCTATGCTTGATCCAAGAAGAGAAACGGAAGTAGCAACAACTACTAATCTGCAAAATCATTGATTAGTAACAAGGAATGTAATCTGTAAAACCTCTGCCTGAGCTAAGAGAATACTGTAACTTAACTTCCTATATCAGAAGAAATACACACTTCAGAAGCCCTAGCCATCCTGCTGTCTTCACACAACTGATCTCCTGGCCTGTTTTCATGGCATTTTAACCAAAACTAATCAGAGCTCTGCAAAAACATCTGTATCTAAAATATCAGATATCTGTAATTATTCAAATGTTAAAGCTTCATCTACAGCTCAATGTCCATAAACCTCTCCTTCTGAAGTCAGAGCGAGGGAATGGGGGGGGGCGGTGTTTAGACTGTTCTTTGAAAGTATTTTATTTGGCAAGAATAGCAAATTAGTCAGGAGTCAGCACAGCAGGCTTTCTCATTTCTTCACCTTAACTAGCACCTAAAATGTTACAACTCCCTGATCTCATTCTGCTTCTACTGACTTCAGTGGGAACAGAATTGGGCCCTTCCATTATTTCCTTCTGGACTTACTTGTGCAAAGTCATAAACATTTATTTTTATTGTTTGCAGTTTCTGAATGTATGGATTGCAACAGTAACAGAAAAATTGGATGATAGGAGGAGTTTGAGGGGTTTTTTAAGAAGGTTACAAATATTTTGAACTAGTAAACTGGCATTGCAAAGCCAGCCAACCTGAAAAGAGCATATAAATGGATTAACAGGATGAAGTCATCTTGCAGAACAGTTTCGATGTTTCTCTTTGTTCTCATTTTGGGAGAGGAGCAGATTTATCCTGGAGGGTTACAAAACAACAGATGAGCTTCTAAAGAGTTGAAGGGATTTCAAATAGTAATAGGTAGCTCACATTACTATATTATTTCAAGTATTCCTTGGTTAGAGACCAGCCTTTATGCAAAAACATTCGCATTAAAGTTTAAAAGACATTTTTGTCTGCAGAGGGTCACCAGAGCTGGGCTATTAGACTGGATGTATTGGTATCAAAAGAGCAATAAGTAATGATTATATTTTTCAGTTCACCCTAAAGCTTAAGGCTCGGGCTATTGGGGGAGAATGTATATAAAATAGAGGAACTCATTTTTATTACCCTCATTCATTGGCTATACATCTTTAATGAAATGCAGACTTTTTATAAAGCTACTAACTGTCATGGGCATCTAAACTGATTGTGATAGAAGTGTCAGTAATTTCAGATGGATACAAATATATTTGTAGCAAACATTTCAGTTAAGTTTTCAGATACAGTAGCACTGATGTTTATACTTATTCTCATGGAGTTTTTGGTTAATATTAGACCTTACCAATATGTACGTACTCAGGTTTTAGTCAATCTTTATTTAGGCCTCATAATCTGGTCCCAAGTTAAGAACCTCAGGATTTGGTGCACTGTTTGGGAAAAGAAAATAAGGCCAGAACTGTGCAGTCAAGGTGAGCCTTCAAAATGAATGGGACCCTTGAAATGAGAACAAAGTGATCCTGAAACACTTTTTCAAAGTGATCCTGAAACACAGCCCCATCTGAACTCGGGACTCCTTGTGTGAATACAGGTTGTGAAGCAGTGCACTGCAACATTTCTCACTGGAGCTTGATCATTGAAGTTAATGAAAATGTTTCAGTTGACTTCAGTGGGCTTTAGATCAGGCCCCTAACAATTTAGACCACTTTCTCAAATGTTATACCATAATTTTGAACGTGTTCCCATAATACAGCTTTATTGAGGAACAATAAGAACAGATCTAGCCCCATATATATTTTGTAGGTTAAGACCAATGCAACTATCTCTAATGTGGACCTCCCAGACTAAAAATAGATATGGTAATATAAGCTGATTATGTTTCTCAAATGTTTTTGATACGCCAGGTTACATGAGTTTCACCAGCACGTCACTTGTACTCCAGTGCATTGTGCCTGCAGCAAGGCTAATATTGATTTGCTAAATATTTCTAGTTTCCTTTCTTAATATATCTTCTCATTCTTTATTTATTGCTGCCTCTTCTGTTACAGTTTTATGAATATAAAGGTGAACATGTTAAATTTTATGATACTGTGGTATATAATAGGTAGCTATAATTCTGTCACCTGTTCTGCACATTTAAATGTTATTAATTTATCCTACTTTCTGCTAGGGGACAGGTCTGTGTGGTAGATTTAGGGTGGAGAATCTTACTGATTGAGAGAGAGTGTGGTCTGCTTTCTCTTTGATGGAGGTTTTATACCTAGGGATTTTGTAGTGCTTTATGTGGGAGTTTTCTTAATCTAAATGAATGTATCTTAACTAATGGCAGAATTTTGAAATAGTCTAAATAACAGAAACACAAGTTCCAAAATCCAATGGCACTTGTGCTTCTAAGTAACTTGGATGCTTTTGAAAAATCCCACCCTTGTACACACTTTATTCTTTGCACATAGAAAATGTGGGACTAGATTTTTCCAAAGAGTGTGGGATCTGATCTTCAAGTTCTCAACAACTGCAGTTGAGGCCAAATTTTCCTAAGAGCTCAGTTCCCATTTAGGCACCTAAATAAGTGGCCAGATTTTCATAAGCACTCAGCACTGAGCAGCTCCCATTGTGACTTTCACAGCCATTGGGTGCTGAGATCTTCTGGAATCTCATCCATATAGTCTCTTGTATGTAACAAAATATTCCCAGAGGGAAGAATTAAAACTCTCAGGATCACCAGAGCAACACGCCTAGAATAAAAATTAATTCTCATTAAAGTTCTGAATTATGCCTTAGAAAATACTCTGTGTTTTTATCTTCTGAGGGTACCATCAAGCAACAAAACACAAAGATTAAGAAAAGTATAAAAGTACCAACGTTGTCTTGCAGCAAAATAATCATGATGTGAACTTTCTCACAATTCAGAAAACTTCCAACAGTTTTGGAGAATTACTAAACTGGAGAGAGATTACGCAAAAGTGTATGAAAATAAAGGCAGAATGAGAGGAGGCGGAGGAATGAAAATGGAGTAGATCAGAGAAATTAATCCTAATTTTTTTCATGTATTTAGTCCATTTGGCTTCAGTTTGGGCATCTGCAGCTAGTGATCTTATCTTATGCCTAGAACCCAGCTGTATTGTTTGTTTTCTGACTCTGAGGGCTCCAGAGGGACTAACAACAAGCATGAAGTTTAGCACATGGTTAAGTGCTTTACTGGATCAGGCAGAGTGCCCTGCACCTTGCAGGATTAAGGCTAAAGTGAATTGCTTCTGTTGCTTCACATCCAGTTTTCCAAATTAAGTGAGGATGAAAAAATGTCTCCATTATATACAGCATTGTGGTCACCCTCAAGTATGATGGGAACATAAATGCTGCCCTTTTCATGGTGACCATGAGAAATCTTCATCTCATGGTAAATTTCCCGTGGGCCATCACATTTGGTCCTGTATTTTTAACAATATCTTTTTCTGTCCCTCATTTTCACAGTTCTTCCTAACACTTGCAGACTGACCGTTGTCTTTAATTTTCCTGAGAATCCAGTCAGCATAATAGGGTTTAAAGAGAATAGAACACCCTTACCATCAATGTTTCCTGTGCTCATTAAGCCACACCCACACTTCAACAAGCTTATTGTTCCTCCTTTCCAGAAGTACCACGTTACTTCTTCTGGCTAATGCAACTTGACGTTGCCTCACGAAATTGCATTGTTATGGCAAGACACATTTCAATACCATGTTACATGCAGTGCTGAGGAGATACCTCAGAGGCTTGTTTCATGCTCTTAGACAGTAGTTACAGAAAAGTAGCTGCAAAACGATCCCTTAGATCTATATTTATTCTTCATCAACAGCATACATGTTGAATTTATTTACATTATGATTCAAAATGAGAATGTTCTCGCTACCAGCACTTCAAGCTTGAACTGTTATCTGAATATCTTTCAGCTTCTTACATAATTATCAATAACAAAAGCGTGAGACTCAAGGGGCAGATTCTCAGCTAGTAAAAATGGCCACAACTCAACCAAAGTTAATGGAGCTGTGATAATTTACACCAGCAGAAGATCTGACTGAGAATGTAGCTTGCAATTTTGTGGATAAAACAAGCAGGATAGGCCATATTCAGCCCTAACATAAGCAGAAGTAACTCATGGCTTTAGTGGTGTTATGACGGCTTACTCCAGGGCAGAACGTGCCCTGAGAAGTTTCTCTCTTTTGCAGGTGTTTTAGCTACATGCCTGTGGAGGGTAGTGCAAATAAATGCAGTGTATTTTTCTGCTAACTGAGCAGATACAACAGGAAAGATGGAGCATTCTGGAGGGCAGCTGTACGTGGAATTTACAAGGTGCTATACTTTAAAGGGCTTGTCTGATCACTACCACTCTTTAAATCATCCTCTCCTTTCAGCCACCAACTGAGGTCTCTTCTGCCAGAATATCACTGTTTCATGTCCATCTGCCAGCTTCTACCTCATCCTTTTTCTCTAAGCCTCAATAAATATTTTTAAAAACACCAAATAACCTGTAACATCTCCCGCCAAAGATTATGCCTAGGCTAGTTTTAACCATATTCCTCCCAGTTGCCTATTAGAACTATTAAAAATGAAGGCTCTTTTTATTATTCCATCAAAGCCCCACATTCCCTCCTATCCACCCCGTTGATTTTAACTTGATCCACATTTAATTTTACATAGTTCCAAGATAGTGGAAATGACTCCTTTGTAAAGTATACCCGTTTCCCTCTCCCAGTTTCCCAATTCAGTTAAGAATCCCTATTTTCAAATCTCTTAATTAAAACAAAATAACCATCTACCTATCCTTGCCAGCCTACGCTGCCTCCCAGAGGCAACATTCCAGCCTCATTTTTGTTTATTATTGAGCTAAAAAGTAGAGACATGTTATTTGTTCTATATGAGCCAGCCATTCCGCCATCCCATTTATCTGCTCCATAGCATTCAACCTTTCCTTATCTAAGGAAAATGGTTTGACTTTTCCTGTATGTTTAGTACTCATCTGCCCTGTGTGTGTGTGTGTGCGTGTGTGTGTATCTATATCTAGATACACACACACATATCCCATCCTTCCAGCTTCCTTGTGAAAGTTAACTGTTTATTGCACTGGAATGGAGTGTGGAAGCCAAACCAAAACATAAAATATTCATCACTTATCACTGTTGGATCGATCTGTAAAACTCATCCCTATGCAGACAGCCAGCATAAGATGGCACTGAAATGCTGCACAGAGGGTGATCTCACACAATGCAAAAAGAAAGCAATAAGATATAAACAACACTTTTATTACTTGGTGCACGTGTGCATGCGCTCTCTCTCTTGTGTGTGCATGCATGCTCTCTCTCTCACGTGAGAAACTAGCCTACTGGGGATCAGGCCCTCAGAGGTCCAGAGAGGCTTGGGGCACTTGCAGCTTTTGGGGCCCCTACCCATAATAAAAATAAAAAATGGCAACAACACATGAAAACAAAATAAGGCACCAAAAAAAAACCTGTGAGACATAACTTGAATAATTTTTTATTTAACGCATGCTTTTCTGGTCCGATAGGGATGCACATAAAAATAAGTTGGGAAACTTATCAAATGCCAAAAAATTAACAAGTGTCTAAATTTGAGGCCCCCTTTGAGCTTGAAGCCCAGGCCAAATGGCCCTCCTGGCCCCTCCCCTCTGATTGGCCCTGCTGGGAATGGGTAGAAGCCCATAGACTTCTGTGTGAGACTCATGTACATTTGTTCAATTTTATACATGCTATCAGCCCCTGCATTTGTCGCACAGAAAGTGCAAGTGCAGCCTACTGGCACTAATAACTCTCCTCCAGCTCAATGTTTGAGCCATGAACTCTGACTTGCAGTCAGACCTCTACCTTTCCCTCAGCTGAGAAGGTTGCTTTAGCTAGAATGAAACAGGCATAGGTGGTTCTGTGGTGCTCTTTGTTTCCATATACAGCTTTTATTCTTGCTATGTTAATAGCAGCACATGGTCTTTCAACAGTCCACTCAGTAGAGGAAGAGAATAGGACATATAGATTTTTGTTGATGGTTATTAGTGTGACCCTGGCAAGCTGTCAATCAGCATTATTATTATGTCATTCTTCAAGAAGTGGTGACAGAGAGGAACAGGAGAAGCCAGAGCTGGGCTGATACTATGTTATTTTACCTCAGCTGTGACTAATGAATCAGTTTTTGGAGGCTGTGAGAGTGAGCCCCAGTGGTGACTGTCTCAACAGGCAATCGAACAGACAAATGAGATGGGGGAAGCAGATGGGCTTGCTTAGGCACTCTAGCCCAGCCTGCAGCTTACTCAAATGAGCAGTCTCTCTAAAGGACTGCAGGAAAGTGCTGAACTGACCTGTCTAGGTCAGTGGTTCCCAAACTGGGGTTCGCAAAATGTTGCAGGGAGTTCTCGGGAAAAAATTCCCTAATGGCGGACAGAGCTGTCCCTAGGGACCCCAAGCAGCACAGGGCCAGCAGCCCAGAGCCCCTGGACTTCCAAGAGCTAAGCAGATCTAAGTGAGCATATCTACCACACTGATATGATTTAAACTTCAAGACTCCTTATAAGAAATGGACAGGGAGGTGAATATTTTTTGCTGTTTTTAAAATTAAATAGGCAGCTAGTATAGTTTTTAAAATTATTATGAAGAACAAGTTTAAGCTTTGTTGTAATGTGCACTGTTTGCCTGGATTGCTGAAGACCTGAATGCTTGTGTAAGAGGAGCTCTTTGAGTTGGCTTCTTAAATACCTTCATGCTGTTTCACATCTGATACTCCTTGATGGAACATAGGAGTCTTGTCTTATAACAGGCTTATTCAAAGTTGGACAAGCTACGAAAGGGAGGTCTTGGAAGAGTGTTGCCATTTTCATAATGTAATAAAAATACTGTAATGATAAATAATAATAAATAGTGTGTAATAAGCATGTCATAAAAAACAAATTTTATATTTTCAAGATCACTGCTTTTATAATTTATACTCAGATAAAGGAGAAAAACCCTGGAAATATTCATTTTTAAGAGGATGTTTGCGAGACTTGATGTGTTAGTGAAAGGGGTTCACAGGCTGTTAAAGTTTGGGAACCGCTGGTCTAGGTGATGGAGCACTTTTATGGGCCACAGTCTCTGCTTCCCTTTGGCCTCAGTCCATCAGCCCCCTACACCTCTCCGTGCTTTTTTTCACTGCGTTTCTTTTTTGTAATCCTAAATCAATATGGCTCCTTAGCCTCCTGTAGCCAGCTGCAAATAATGGGATAGATACCCACACCATCCACTCATAGAGAGACCATCAGGGAAAAGGAAAAACCAAAAAGAGAAGGTAAAACAAGCTGAAAATGTCAGTTTCCCATTCATCTCAAACGATGCTGCAGTCCCTCAGCTCTGCCAATATGGGGTGTAGTGTGAAGCTGTAAATGATCTGCACTCCCAGGATTATTCCCATGGCTCCAAAGTGGCACCTCACAGCTGAGTCCAGGGCAAAGTCAGGACAGTGGGAATACTCTGGGGAATGCTCACCTAAGGTAAAAGAATGCCTGTGCCATCTCTTGTGAAGTGCGTTGGGTGGCAGCTCTGTAGTGTGCACCCTACAGCTGGCTCCTCCAGCCTAGGTCAGTATATTAGACTTCAGGAAAGGGCTGTGATTAAGGCCTGAGACTGAGTCCTGCAGCTGACAGTGCATGGGCATTGCCGTGCCCATAGACAGTCCCAGCAACCTCAGTTGGGCCTCACGTGGATGCAGTAGTCTGCCCACATGCTGTCAATTACAGGATTAGGGCCTAAGGTTCTGACCCCAACCTTCCAAGAAAAAGGGTTGGTTCCCGCCCCTCTTCCCCACCGAAGAGCAAAATGACAAATTTCATGGGAGAACAATAACTTGCACAAACACACATTTTAATGGTAACCATTAACCAAACAGTGCCCTTGAAGGGACTCATTTTTTCCCCCCAGGATATACGTGAAAAGCAAAATGTAGAGCTTCCACTTGCTTTTTAGCTTTTGGGAGCTTTGCTTTGTTAATATTGCTGTTTAGCGCTTGAACTGCAGAAAGGTTCAGTCCCTCTCAGCCAGCTGAAACAAGGAGCCATGCTGCAGACTAAACCAATGAGGACAGCAGAGGGAGGAGGAGGAGGAACAAGAAAGCACGCAGAATTAGGAGAACAGGAGGACGTGGCCTTGCAGTTAGTGCACAGTGTTGGTTTTATTGGAAGAACCAGACCCCTTTTGCCTAAATGTTGTGGGTTTGTTTTTCCCATCCTACCCTTGCCGTTCTCAATGGTCTCTTCTGCAGACACAGCCTGAAGAAACCAGAGATCTGGCCAGGTGGTTTTAAACAATGTCCTCGCTGCACATGCTTTGTGCTTCGTACTCTCTACAATGGCATCCACAGCTTTTGGGCTTGCCCCTACACAGAGCCAATGAGAAAAAAAAAAAGGGCATGAAGTTTTAATTTCACATTTTCATGGCACCATATTTTTTACGTCTACTGTTGACATGTGGATGACTATGAAACATAGATGTACTTAGTGATTAGGAAGATGACCTTCTGGGCTACCCTCCGCCACACAACTGGAAGGTGAGAGATAAAAGCTGCCATTACTGGAAGGTGAGAGAGAAGAGCTGCCATTAATTGGGAAAGTTCTGAAACTTTTTATGCATTATGAAACAGTGGGGGAGGTTTAGGTTGGATATTTGGAAAAACTTTTTCACTAAGAGAGTGGTGAAGCACTGGAATGAGTTACCTAGGGAGGTGGTGGAATCTCCTTCCTTAGAGGTTTTTAAGGTCAGGCTTGACAAAGCCCTGGCTGGGATGATTTAGTTGGGAATTGGTCCTGCTTTGAGCAGGGGGTTGGACTAGATGACCTCCTGAGGTCCCTTCCAACCCTAATATTATATGATTCGGGTTTTCACTTCTGTACTGGCAAATTGATCCATCTTATAGTGCCTGGGAGAAATACAGGCACTCCAGCTTAATGGTCAAACTCCCAGACAAATGCTTTCTTGTTCTATGTTTTAAACGTGCCACATTGTCTACTTTCAGTCCAGTTTGTGATGTAAAAGGGCAGTAAAAATGAAGCCAGTGAACGAAAACACATACCCTACAAGTTTGCCTCATCTCAGTTGTTTTGATTTAAATAATTAAGGCAAGAAAAATTCACTACGGCAATGATTTTTTTTACTGTAGTTCAGTATTGTCTGCTGGTTTATGTAGCACCAACAGTAATCTCCTAGGCACTTCCCGGGCTGATATGAAGACAATGTCCCTGCCCCATTGCTCTTACAATCTAGCCAGACAAGAAACAAGTGCAGGGGAAAGGGAAGCATCAAAAAGCTGTGTGATCAGAGGGTGAAGTTAAGCTCGCTTCTCATTTTCATGATTTTTGCATTCCAGTCATCTTTACAAGTGGCACGTCACCTAAAGGGGGATTTAGGGAGGGAATTCTGAATAGTCCCTTTGTCACTAGGAAGAAAGTATTAATGGGTGCTGCACATGCTCTGTGAGAGAAGACTATACCTTTTAAGAATCAGAAGTAGACTGTGTAACTTTGCCCCTTTCATCACATCAGAAAATAATTTTCAGTGGGGAGATAGGTTCTAATCTCAATGCATCTCAAGACCTCCCTACAGTGACACACAAAATGCTTTAAAGATCAATTAACAAAAATATGAAGAAAGACTGGCTTATGTTATAAGATTTCACTTTACAAGGATAAAGTCTAGAGGACTGATCTAATTTTGTAGTCTTCTATCACATTCTCTCATTCGCCTGGGTCACAGTTGCAGGGCGAGCTGCCCTTTAGACCCCTTAGTCTTTCTCAAGTGCATCTTGCTGATGATAGGTTTCACTCCCCTCTGGCCAGAACTTTGTAGTTCAACCACTTTTAGACTATGTCTCTGGGCTGAAGCCAGGGAGATGAGCATTCCCCAATCAATAGTTCCTCTCAAGAAAGAGATCTTGGAGTCACACCGTTGAATGCACAGCAGCACTCATAAAGGTTGAGTGTGGTAGGTACTATTAGGAAGGGGTAGAAAATAAGACAGAAATTATTGTTAAGATTCTATTATAAATCCATGGTGTACCTATCTTGAATACTGTGTCCCGTTTTGGTTGCCCATCTCAAAGAGGATGTAATAGAACTGGAAAAAGGAACACAAAAGTGATCAAAGGTATGGAAAAACTTCCGTGTGAGGAGAGACTAAAAAGATTAGGGTTTTTCAGCATAGAAAAGAGATGACTAAGAGGGCATAGGGTAGAGTTCTATAAAGTTATGTATGATGTGAAGAAAGTGAATAAGGAAGTGTTATTTACCTTATCACATAACACACAAACCAGGAACCACTCAATGAAATCAGTAGGCAGCAGGACAAAAACAAACATAAGAAAGTATTTCTTCACATACTGCACAGTCAACCTGTGGAAGTTGTTGTCACATCAGTGGTGGTTGTGGAGGCCAAAGGCATAACTAGGTTCGAAAAAGAATTAGAAAGTTCATGGAGGATAGGTCCATCAATGACTATTAGCCAAGATGTCATGACCCTAAATCTCTGACTGCCAGAAGCTGGGTGGGAAAAATGACTAGATCACTCCAATTACCCTGGTCTGTACACTCACCCTGAAGCTCTCATAAGGCCACTGTCAGAGACCAGATACTGGGCTTGATGAACCATTAATCTGACCCAGCACAGCAGTTCTTAAGGTCCCTTAGGGGAACAAGAGAACATATTTCGGTCATTGTTTGATCCCCTCCCCTTCCCCATCCACCCCCAATTTTGTCATCCATTCCCCTCCCCTGCCATGCCCCCCCGCAAACAGCCTCCTTTGATTTAGATCTGTGCAGTCAGACAGAATAATATCAAAGAGGTAAACTGAGTTACATATACTAATCTCTCATTCTCCACAACATGCTACTTGACTAACATTACACTTGCTTGTCACCTTGAGGTTTTGAAAGCTTGTTTGTCTCATGGCTTTCCACCCCTAGATCTGCTGTGGGCAATTTTCCCATCAGCAGCCATCCTGAACATTCCACCAAGCTTCTAAACCAGGGACTGCTGAGGACCATCTGCTCTTTTCATGTGCATTTCTGCTGATACCAAAATCATTTCCATCTGACCACTCCATGATTTGCATGAATAAAAAAACCTTTCGGGCTGCTGCTTCTAAAGTAGATTTACCTTCAATCACCATTTATTAAATCTCCATCCATTAAAAATCATAGCTTGCAGGAGCTGTGTGCATTAAGCCTGATTATAGAATCTGTAAAGAAGGAGGGAGGGGGACAGCAGTTTGTACCAGTGCATTTCCTTGTTTTTCTGCTCCTCTAGCCTGGCTTGTAACACTTGTAACAGGGTGCACATCAGAGCAGGACTCTCATGTTCTTGGGCTTTGATTTTGGTTGCACATAGCTGTCTCTTTTTTCTATTTTAGCTGTAATTTGCTGATCTTTGGCTCCAGTGAACGACAGCTCAGACTATATGAATACATTTAGCGTTTCCCTTGGTGGCAGAGTGCTAGGTCACACATGGAGAGTAAGGGGCAGGGAACCAGAAAAGGAATAGGAGGGAAGCTCACAGGTTCCTTAAGGAGGATGAGTGGCTCCTTCAAACGCACTTCACTAAAGGGCTCGGCATCTGGATCTCAAAAGGTAAGTCAGCAGTTATCTGAGGGATGAAATAGGAGGCAAATGGCTGGAGAAATGTTCTGCTCCCTGCTCAGATTTATTTCAGAGCCTACACTGCATAAAGGAGAACAGTTGTCTCCGTCCCACTGTATTCTTATCTCTTACGAAGGCAACAATCCTGTTAATTGCATTGATTGTGCCAATGACTATTTTTCTCCCCGTGGAAGTTACTTTTCTCTGCTGTCTTCCCCTCCCACCCACCCCATCTCTCTCACGCACACACTGTGTTTAAGCAACTAAGATGAGGAAAGTTTTTCATGTAAAAGGGTTCGACTCTGATGCTATCAAAAGTCTGAAATAATTTCTTAATGAATATTGATTATTTTGTGCTGATGCTAAATCAATATGCAATTGATGGGGAGATTGATATATTAAAGGGATTTTTATGATTCATGGGGTCAGAATCATGCAGATACTTTAAGAAATACTATAAGAAATAGATTATGTACTGTGTACAGTGTAGCATGGGAACTGAAGAAAAAACAAGAGCTGGATGAAATGTCCTGGTGATATCTCTAAGTTCAGCTTCTCAGTGTGATTAACTTGCAACTACAGAATGAGCTTTTAGAGTCAGTGGTGAGGGATGATGCATTTATTTTTTTATGCTTGTTGTATTTTTAATACACTTTTTAATTGGATTGGTGAGATAGTTTGGAGCAAATCTGAACTGCCTCAAACCATGATATCCTATGGTTTCGAACTCAAATGGAACTTTTCTCAATGGTTGAATCAGTTTAAGTCTTGAAAAATATCTTCCTCCCTCTAATCAGCAGCTTTTCCCTTTAAACCAGCTGCTGCTGCCTGCTTAATTTCAGATGCATGGAATTTGGTAAAGGAGTGAAAGTAAGTCCATTAGTGGACAGAAGTAGGAGAAATTGTGTTTGGAGACTTCTTGGAGGAAGGAGATCATCAATACAAATAGAGAGAGACAAAGTGGGTGAGGTAATATCATTTATTGAACCAAGCTCTGTGTAAGCATGAAAGTTTGTCTCTTTCACCAAAAGAAGTTGGTCCAATAAAAGATACTGGCTCACCCACCTTGTTACTCTAGTAGCTAATATCAACATGGCTACAACTACACTGCAAGCAATACAGATAGAGGCAGCTAAGTAGGCATGAAAAGTGTCCTTGTTTAGAGCCATCTTTCTGTGTGTTGGGTAGTGTATCTTGTAGTCAGCTGAGGATGCTAGACAGGATGCTTGTCCTAGGAGAGCCCCACAACAGCAGACAGACTTCTTGCAGTTGAAATCAGGGGCCTTGGTTTATGGAATGTTGAGAACCATTAAGGATCATTTAATGAGGGGAGGGATAGCTCAGTGGTTTGAGCATTGGCTTGCTTAGCCCAGGGCTGTGAGTTCAATGCTTGAGAGGGGCCATTGGAGATTTGTGGCAAAAATCTTTCTGGGGATTGGTTCTGCTGTGAGCAGGGGGTTGGACTAGATAACCTCCTAAGGTCCCTTCCCATCCTGATATTCTATGATTTTATCTGTGTTGTGGTAGGACCTAGAGGCCCCAGCCCTATTATTGTAGGCACTATAGAAACATGTAACACAGAGATGATCCTTCTCTGAAAGAGCTCACAGTCTTAATGTAAGATAACAAATTGGTACAAGAACCAGACAATCCTGATCAGTGTGATAAGCTGTGGCCACAGTACACCAGCTACCTAGTTATTGTGAAGATTTTTTTGGAGGCATCCAAGCAGAGGGGAGTCTTTGCAGCAGTATTTTGAGTGGATGTTTAGTAGGATAGATCTGAGAGATCTTGTACAGGAGAAAACAGCAAATTTTAGACATGAGCTGTGTGGATCTAGAAAGAGAGGGCTGGGGTGAAAAATGATGTCCAGGTTACAGTCCTGATTACCAGCGAGAACCATGGGATAGGATTGGGTCCTTCAGGGCAGTTGGTATTCAAGTAATACCTCCCAAACACATCACATTGAGAGAGAAAACTAAGAAGAATGAAGCCTTCACATCTGGGTTAACTTTATTCTGTAATGATATGTACAAAACTGTAATAGAAGCAAAACAACATGTTACTGTATCTATTGAAACCTAGCAAAACTATTTACTGTCCCAAGCATAAAAATCTACATGCCAGGCCTTGCCATTATAATTGCCTATTATTTGTGGATAATAGTGCATCACTTGGAATCAAAGCCTCTTTATGCTATGCACTGTGCATACACAGAGTTAGTGGTGAATAGAATTTTTGATAGACTGATGAAGTTGAGGGTATTCTGTGACTAATATGGTATCAGTGGGAAATGAAAAAAGTGAATAAAAAGAAAGTAAATTTTTCCCCTTTGCATCATTTTCTATGCTGATGCTCTTTAAACTTGCAAAATTGGTAATGGACATCCACATCCACTGTTTAGCAAATGTCTTTTGCCATAGGTGCATTCAACATTTTTTTTTAAAGTCATTGAGCTCATCTCACAATTACAAAACATATAATTTCATTTCCCATTACTAAAAGCTCAAGCTGAAATACTCAGATGAAAATAGCTTCTTCTGACCATGTTTGTCATAGGTGTTAGATTAAGCCAATCAAGGATAGAGGAAAAATACAATGTGATTTGACTTTTCCTAACAAAGTTGATTTAGCAGTGAGCAGTGCTACAGTTATAATACTCTAAGAAGCACTGTGAATTTTAGGATTTCTGAATTTTCATTTTTTAGGATTTCTGAATTTTGTACTCTTTTAATGTTTATTGTAGGTAAGTTATGACCTATTTTTCAAGAGAAAGAAGCACTTAGCAGTGTTTGCTAAAATTTTCCTTGATTTATATGAAAGCATGACTTATGCTGACGTGCTGATGGTGTTGAACCTACCAAGAGAGGATCAGGTGGGTTCAGGTGACTCATTAAGGCAGATGGAACATTATTCCACCAGCATACAAGGGAGGTGGAAGTGGGTAAGAGACCCAGAGATCTGGGATATGGGATCAAATGTCCTGAGGTAGGAACTCTGGGTGTAGCTACAGGTAGGGGAAAAGCTGAAACCAGGAAGGGGTTAAATTTAACTCTGGTGTGGGTTTAAAATGAATCTCAGATTTTGGTCCTAGCAGATGTTTTGTTTTGTTTTGTTTTTTAGTTGGGATTTAGTTGTTTCAGCCTGAGGTTGGAAATCACAGCTATGAAATGACATAACTTTGGTGAGGTGTTTGAAGGATATGTAGATCTGTAAGGAATATTTCACTTGCCACTGCAAGCTCTTTGGTGCTGGGCCTGTCTTTTTTTTTTCAGTGTTTTTGCAGTGGCTTGCATAATGGGGTCCTGGTCCGTGGCTGGGATCTTCAGCGTTACCGCAATAAATAAATAAAAATAGTAATAAGAAAATGCCCAGCAGCTCTATTCAACAATTTAGGACGGAAAGTGAAGAGGACTTCTGTGGAATAATATCCATGCAATAACTCTTTACTTATATCACTGTAGCAAAACTTGTTCCAACTTCTTATATCCAACCAAAGGGCCAGATTTTGATACCCTTATTCATGAAAAGCATTATCTTACTCCACAGTGGTTCCACTGGAGATACTGTGCAATGTGAATAAGTGCATCATAATCTACCCTAAAAGTAAATATCCTTTGTGTGGTTTAAGAATGCCAGTGCCGAGGCAAAGGAATTCTAGTTTTGTTGTGTTGGATGATTTTGCTGTACTTAAATGTACTTAAAATTTCCAAGATAATCATATGAGGAAACATCTTATTTTGATGTGCAGCAGTTTGCATGTTACTCTCAACGCAGTTAGGCTAGTAAATTCCAGTGCCATATGTTGACACTCTACAGTGCATTTATCTATATATCCCATTCCCACTGACTTGTTCTAAAAATATTTCAAATGTACTGAACATGATCCATTTCCCCTGGCTCTTGGGATATAATTATATTACTGAAACTCTGCTTCTCTCCTTCTCACCGCATATTCTTTTCTATTGACCTCTAATTTTGAAACCTCATTATCTCTATGTCTGTGAACATGGTCAATTCTTCTAAATAGGGATGTATGTACCACAAGCTTTTGGAATGTTGGATTTCCACTTAGTAGGGTTGCTAGCAATGCTTTAGTGGCTCATACCTCGCATCTCTGCCCTGTGACTAGGTATCAAATTGCGAAGGCCATCAGATCATTTATAAAAAATGTGTAGAATAAAACCATGGTTGAGATATATTCTTAAAATATGTGTCTAAATCCCCTAGACTGCTTTGAAAATCAAAACTCAAACTTCTATTGGTGGCAGCACATCTAATTTTTATTTTAACAGCATAAGCTGAAGCTCTGATTTATTTAGGTAATTTCCAGAGAGTAAAAAGATACAAAGATTTCTTGAAGCTGCAGACCAGGGTGAATATTTTATCATATATTTTGCAAATAATTATACAAGTCAAAATAAAATAGGAGGGGATTGGTACTTTTCCTGGCTGGGAACATATTACAGGTTTAAAACTAGGGAAATGAGAGTCTTTGGGTCTCCTTGCAAATAAATCACTGGTTTGGCCTAGCTCTCTGGTACATTTATTAATGTTTTTAAATTGCGTACTGAAAGATCACTTAAAGGAGCTTAATTGCACTTGGTAATTTTCAGTTCCATAAATTTTCAGTGCTTGCTTTTAGTTCTATTAAAAATGGCACAGAAAGAGATTGGCAAAGAATAATATATCCAGTGAATTCAGACTCTATTTTTGCCTTTGAACTATCTGTGAGTGGATTGCAATTTCCTCAAATTTATCATTATTTCATTATTTTAAAACATTAACTCTGAAGGTTTATTAGGAGCAGTTCTCGCTGACTGACTGGTATTAGTTGTGTTACTTGGTTATGATGGATTAAATAAGTCATTAGGTCACTGTATAAGCATTTTGTCACAGGTACTCACACTTGCATACTTAAAATTCAGTTTCTGTAAATACTCCTCGTTCTGACTTCGAAATTCTCCTCACAAATATTTGGGTCAATTACCTCAGTAACCTGAAGGCTCATCCACTGTCTTCTGCTGCACAGCTTTTCAGTGGTGAGAATGGGAAGATGACTTGGGGATAATCTTCCTTTATCCCCCACACACAAGTACAGCAAGGTAGGATCTATATATTACATAGTGTTCAGGAAATATTAGGACGGTAGTCAAGCTTCCATGCCAGCTGGCTTTCCATGGTCCCAAAGGGGTGTGGTCGGAAGAGAACCTCAGACGACAACCAGGGCCGGCTTTAGGCCAATTCCACCAACTCCCCTGAATTGGGCCCCGCGCCTAAGAGGGCCCCGCACCCAGTGAGAATCCCTTCCCTGGCTAGAGGCGCCTTTTTAATTTTTACTCACCTGGCAGCGCTTCGGGTCTACAGCAGCACTTCGGTGGTGGGTCCTTCGCTTGCTCTGGGTCTTCGGCGGCACTTCAGTGGGGGTCCTTTGGTGCCGCCAAAGAGCTAGAGCGAGTGAAGGACCCACCGCCGAAGTGCCGCCGAAGACTCAGAGCACCACCTGGGGTGAATACAAGCCCCATGTGTTTTTCTACAGATGTTTTTTGTTGTTGTTTTGGTTTGGTTTTTTTTTTAGTCATCCCTGCCGGGGTCCCGTCAAAACTGTTCGAATTGGGCCCTGCACTTCCTAAAGCCGGCCCTGACGACAACTAGTTTGTGAGATCTTGTCTGGAGAATAAACTACCCAGGGTAACAGGCTGCTCCTTTTCAAAGGAACAATAAACTCTGCCTACCAGCATGTGGCCCCAGCTCTAAGCCACCAGGAAGTAAAAAACATGGTTAGCACCCCTTTGCTCCCATTCTCCTGCATCTCTGGGAAGATTTGCCTATCTGGGAAGTTGACCAATTAATCTCACTGGCAATTTCACATACTGTAGCTGGATTTTAAAAGGGACTAATTGATGTTTTGGCCAAGAATATCATTTGAAGTTGTAATACTGTGCAGAGAGGATTATACTGAATCATTTAATTGGGTGCTTGGCTGTCTAGGCCATTGTTTCCCAAACTTGGGATGCCATTTGTGTAGGGAAAGCCCTTGGCAGGCCGGGCCGGTTAGTTTATCTGCCGCATCCGCAGGTTCAGCCGATCGCGGCTCCCACTGGCCTCAGTTCGCTGCTCCAGGCCAATATCAACATCCCTCAGCCCGCACCGCTTCCAGCAGTTCCAGTTGGCCTGGAGCAACGAACCGCAGCCAGTGGGAGCTGCGATCAGGCGGACCTGTGGACACAGCAGGTAAACGAACCGGCCCAGCCCACCAGGGGCTTTCCGTTCACAAGCGGTGTCCCAAGTTTGGGAAACACTGATCTAGGCATTGGATCAATTTAACAGTCAAATTTAGTATTTAACATCCTTCAATTTCATGTGTTTAAAGAAATTAGATAAGTGTTTTAGAAGTCCAGTAAATATCAGTGCATGCTGCAAGGTACCAGCTTATCACAGTAGGAAATGAAAAAGAATGTTTTAAGGGAGCATTGCACAGTTGGCCAGGTGAATTATGCTGCGAGGCTGAGTTTCTCTGAAGCACAGACTGCCGCCAGAGACTGAATGCCAAATTTGATGGACTATTAATCCAGTCTGGAGTGTCAAGTCTATTGTCCCTAATATGACACTCCTTGATGCATTGGCTGTACAATAAATGCCTTCTGAAATGGAAATAATTTAAGATACCACTTTGACCGTTACCCTGTGTGCTTAAGGACTGTTTGAGAGAGAGATTGGAATAGTGTTTTTTTCTGGGTTGTCACCAGGTTCCCCTGTGTCTACCAGATTGCTTCAGTCCCATTATCTAAAGTCAACAGATTGTGGATATTGTATAGTACATTGTATGGACATACTGCAAGTAATATATACCCAGCATGAAGATGACAGATTACCAGAAAGTCACAAACACCTTATGGCTGAAGATATGGTGTGTCAGAATGGGATCTGAGTCAATATTTTGAAATTTTTATAGCTGTAATCCCTTCACTTTTTTCTAACCTAAACCTTCCCCATAGATTATTGTTCACATATAACATGTGGTACCAGGACTTTCTATGAATGAGACGTTTGGGGTGTTGCTGAAAGCTGTAAAAATTAACATTCTTCAGTATGTTTGAGCCCCAGGTTTGGCAAATGTAGAGTTGCCATTGGCTTGGAATAGGGAACATTTGGGGAATCTAAACATCTGGGCACAATACCATAGGAGGTCAGCAATTTACAGTAAATTTAGGCTGTTCAGCAGTAGAAATAGCAGTACTATGAGCTGCAAGTTTTCCTGTACATTTAGCCATCTGTATGGAACTTAATTCATACATTTATCTAACATCTTGCATCCCAAGGGGTCCTATTTCTCTTTTAAAAATTAAACTGATATACAAATGATGCATACAGAAGGATTACTTCATCCAGCACTGGAATGCAGTAATCTTAATACTTCACAACATTTAAAGGCAGGAGTTTAGGACAGGAAGTAGAGAATATTTTTTCCAGCTGAAATTTCTGGGCCAGTTTAGGTAGGCAGAATTGTGGTAAATAGAATTAAGGAGTTGACACTTCTCCTTATTTTATCAATAGCATTGGAAGGTGAACTGTTTTTTGAAACAGGAAAATTTGTGCTTTGGGGGCAGAAACATTGTAACCATGGGTAAGGGTGTGCAATGGTGCAAGCAAGCAATGATCATAATACTGGTGGTCCAGAAAATCATCCTCTTTAATGACCAAAAGTGATTGGGATCTTCATCATTTAGAAATATTATCCCTTAACCTGAACCTAAAAACTGTTCAGCCAACCAGCATGGTGGCTCATGATGATGAAAGCACTAGAAGCTTTGCAGACAATGAGATTACCAAAGTGCCTATGCACAAGCAGTTACCACTCAGACATTTAAGAGGAAAAAATACTTCCTTGGAACTCATGACAGACCTATTGCTTTCATTAGAAATGTATCTGAATTGATAACTAAAGCCCATATGCCATTCTCAGTGGTGAAAAATATTAGTTTCTAAACCATCCTTCGGTGGGCTTACATTCCTACCTACTGTCAAGTTGGCAGCTAGCTCCCTCAGGATTTTGCAGTGAAGATACCACAGGTTTGAGTTATCCTTGAGATCGAGTCTTCCTGTGTGTTTGTGCAGCACTTAAAACAGTAACTTTCCAAACCTGGCTGGGGAGCTGCTGGATGTTACATTAATAAATACAAAAGCTGGCTGTACCCTTGAGTAGAATATATACATAAGAAGCTTCCATCTTTAGATGACAGAATCTGTTTGTAAAGTGTGGAATAATCTTGCTTGTTTTCAGCTATTTGGCCAAATTCTGACCTGCTGCACACATGCACTCAGAGCCAGTGTAGCATTAATGTGCATGTATTGTCTTGCTAGCTGTGGCCCCTTGCACAGCCCCCCAGGAATTCCTGCTCTGATTTGGAATACCCTTTCCATTGATGCATGGTTCATAAACCATGCTTCCGACTCTGGTGTGTCTGGCCTACAAATGCCTCTCCGTGGCTCCTGTCATTCATGGTGTGCCAACCAATTTGACCTTCATGATTCTGGGTGGAGATAAAATCAGGGCAGAACGCTTTAAGTGCACTCTCCCTTTGAGGCATGTGGTTTTATAGAAGGGTCGTCCCAGAATTTGACATATGGAGTAGCTAGATGAAAAAGAATGGCTATGAATACAGCGAAAAACAAATATTTTTCAGTGTAAATGTTAACAAATTTTCATTTGTTGTTGACTTAGAAAATGCTTATGGAACTGGAGGAAGACTTTCAGCACAAGTCCGTGACACCTTTTCACAAGAGACCCTCCCATATCTCTCCAATAAACACTCTCTCTATATAAGACAAGTTTTAAAAAAATAGTTCAAATGTTTGCTTGATAGCAATATTTTGCTCACAAATGATTAACGTCTCATATCCTAATACAAGCTTAGCTGATGATCTTGCAATTAAGTATAGACTGGGGAACTTACTGCTTTCCATTGTTCAAACTATGACTAATTAGCAATTAACCATCATTGTAATTAGGAATAGATTGCTTCAAATGCTTTCTAATTTCAAGTTCTGCACCAGCATGATTTGCCACAGGCAATGAGGATTCTTGTCATTTAGGCAGCTTTAGAGACTAGGTGAGAATTTCAGATGCTTAGGGTGTGATGGAATGGTAGGAATAAACTGACAGAAAGCTGTGCATTTAAAAGAGGCCATGTGGGCTAATAGGGCACTAAATTGGAAGACAGGAGTTGACGGTTTTATACCTAGCTCTGCTATGTTACCTTACGCAAGTTACCATCCCTCCCTGTGCCTCTGTTTCCCCTTATGCCCTTTGTCCATCTTGTCTATTTGGATTGGAAGTTCTTTGAAGCAAGGATTGTCTCTGACTATGTTTGTGCAGTGCCTAACACATTGGGGCCCCAGTCTTGGTTGGGGCCTATAGGAGCTACTGTAATACTAATGATCCAGAAAGGTCAATACAGCATCTTGAGAATTATTCTGTACAGTCACACACATATTTATGTAATGTCCTGGCTCAGTAGTCTAATCTCACCCACCCCGTACCCTCCAGTCTAGAAGAAGCATGTTTACATTAGGCTAGTCATACTTTTGTCACAGATTCTTGCAAGTGCCCCCTTGTGCCAGTCTCTAGGACTGCTGTGAGGGGAGTCCCAACCTCTGTGTCCCTGGACCTTCCAGTGAGTTTTGGGCTCCTGGAGACAGCCTGAATGGAGTCCAGCCACTGTCCCAAGTTCCGAGTCTCTTGGCATACACTCAGGATGCAGACCCGCTGTCTAGCACCCCATCCTGAGAGCAGGAGCCCACTGTCCAGTCGCCTAGCCCTGGGTGCAACGGTGACCCTTCAGACTCCCTTGTACTTAAACACACCCAAAAGATGTGATGCTTCTGGTTATAGTTTAACTCTCTCAGGGGCACACAGCAGTTGTGAAGCAGTTAACACACAGAGAGAGACACTTTGCTCAGAGTCTCTAACAAATTTATGCTTTTTATTTTATACTTAATCATGCAAAGCACAGGCAAGTACAGCTCATACAAAACAAACACCACACACATCACAGTCCTCAGGGATCACTGGTGTTCAGAAAGACAAGCAAGGTGTCCCATGCCTCATGCAGGCTGTTACCTGCTGAGTGATGGTCTCTCTCCCTCATGGAGTCTTTACGCGGGTTCTATGACCTTGCTCTCCTGTTCCACGCTTTATCTTCCAGTCTGCCCCACACCATCACCTGCCTTCCTATGTGTTCCCTCATTTAAACTCCTGGTCACTTTTATTCTGTCTTTTGGGCAACTTTCCACTGCTCTTGCCTTCCCTGTTCCCTTCAGAGGAGTCAGCTACATGGTATTCCAAGGATATAGCTCATCCCTTTTTCCCAGGTATCTGCAACTGAATCAAGTCATTGAATCCTAAGCACACCCATTTATCTGTCTGCTGGTGTGTAGGTGTGACAGGACCTATCAGCAATGGTGGAGCCACATACAGTACCTATAGGAATTCATGAGAGCAGTTTTTCATAGTACAACTTCAAAATATCAACCAGACTTTGAGCTGTACATACATAGCCCCAATTCCTCGCAGCTGGGGGAATGAGCTGGCTACTTATCCTACTAACACTTATCTGATTAAAGGTGGCACCTCTCCTTTTCTCCAGAAGATTGTTTTAATATTCTTCTGATCAGACTTCATTCCTCCAGGTCTCTATGTATCCAGACCGCGATTCAGGAATGCTCTTACCCACACACACCAGCTGGCTTTCCCAAATGTTGGTACGCTCTAGGATTGGAGGGGGGCATAGTGAAATGCAAGAATGGGGGAGACTCTGTTGTCCCTTTATAGAAGAAATGGAAGCTAAGCCAATCATCTTGCTCTCCAGAGGATTTGAGGTGGGAGGCCTACATACCAATCTGCTAGCAAACAAGCAGTAGAAGGAATCAGACATTCAGCTATTTCCTAACAATTCCAGAGAAGAAGGGGAATAGTAGTTTACTGGGTATCCTCTAGTAGACAACTTAAGTAAAGGGGGAATCTAGAGACCCCAGTCTGAAGGTTTGTTGTTGCAATTTGGGGACTAATTGCTGCTCTTAGTTACATCAATTGCAATCCTATTAAAGTCAACTATATTACATGGTTCCGGGCACATCTGATCCTGCCTCGAGGTGTTTGCCAATTTGTCAGGAAAACAGAATAACTGATTTCCTTAATTGTCCAAGACTTTGTTGGTGAGAAATCAATTACCCAAGAATATATGAATTCTTCCACAGTTAAAGCCACTTGCTCAAGTATGTTAAATAAAGAGACAATTGAGTGCAAATGAAAATGGCTAAAGTAAATACATTCATATTATTATAGAATAGAGATTCAGTTCAGCTGCCCAGAGCTCTGCAGCAGTCTTCACAGCTGGATTTTAGAGGATTATAGAAGCTATGCAAAACATTGAATGGAAGGACTCTACAAAAATAGATCCATATCCATTGTGAAAATGGATAAATGGCTAACTCTCCTAGGTGACAGTAAAAATGGCTGCTACTTCTGGTGTGTTGTCCTTTATCGCTTCTGAGCTAGTTGTGGAAAAATAACTGCCTAGTAAATAAATTAATATTAACTTGAGAATCAATTAACCAGAAGATTGCAACAGAGACAGGCTCAGGCCCAAGTTATAGTTCATGTTGTAAATAACATTTCTTCCCTTGTCTGTGAGACTATAACTGGCAGATGGTCCTAAAAATTTATATGGGTATATTGTTGGTACCGCCACATATATCACAAAGCTAGATCATTCCTATTTCAGAGTGATACAATTGTTGTTGACCATAAAGTACTTGTATATTGTACAACAGCTATACCACTAACAACATCTTTTGGATGCCTGATGTAGCTATCAGTCAGGGTTTCCCCTGAAATCCTAAATAGGAATACTTGGGGTTTTTTTGCACAGTCCTTGGAAATTTTACAGTTTCAGATTAACAGAACATTAATGAGGTTCTGCATTGGAATTGCTGTATTAAAATAGCTCAAAGATTGGCAACCAGAGGCTCAGGAGAAGTGGGGAATGACAGCAAGGTGACAAGAAGAGGTGAGGTAATGGGTCGAAGAACAGGTGGTAAAGGGAGAGTAGTAGGGAAAGAGAAAGAAATGGGAAAGAAGAAGGGAGGCCCAGGACAGGGAGTGTGGGTAGATGCTTTCTCTCAAAAGTAAGCCCAAGCCAGAACAAACATTACAATAGGAAAGGTCATGCTTGCTGGATTTCAGATTTATTTTTTTTTAAACAGTTCTGATCTAAGCTGTGGATAAGTGCTACTGAAACAAGCACCCTGACTGAATCTTCTCTGAGAAAAATAGTCAGTTCTTCATTTTCTTTTTTGTCCTATTCCATGAGAGTGACATTGCAGTAGGGGAATGTGATCCTGTGCCATCACGCAACTGTGGAGTATGTTGTGGGCTAGTTTCTGAACCAGCCAGACAGTCTCAGAGGCATAAGAAGGCAGAATGTTCAGGGGACCTTGGAGACAATGCATTCAGCTTCACACCTTACTGCTGGTCCAAAATGCATCTTGGATCTGGCCCCACCACAGACACAAGCAGCATCAGCAGGAATTAACCAGGTGTCCCGCCTAGCACTACATCAGTGTTGGACTTTGGAGGTATGGGGGGGAAGAAAGCTTGCTGTATCCCAGCACTGCCAGTGCACACCACACAATATCAGAAGAACGTATGTCTCTCCTTGTGTGTAAGTATATGGCATGAGGGGAGCGGATATTCTCAGACATGAGGCAATTAGGATAAGCAATGTGGTGGCCATAGAATTCTCTTAGCTTTACCATGCAAAGTCATCATGAATGCCATAATGCAGAACTCCACGGAATTTGGCTGGAATGATATTATTTGTAATCTGTTGATACCTTTATTCATTACCAACAAACAAAATTGCATCTAATTCTTAGAAAAGTACACAGGGCCATATTCTTCTCTCAGTTACACCCAAGGCAAAAACCCCTGGAGTCAATGGGACTGGTACATGTACCTCCAAGGGCAGGATTTTACCTACATCAAATAAATGAAAGAGCAGTTCACAATGTTACATTTTAATGTAAAGATATAAAATCAGTTATTCCTTTTCTCCAATAAATTAAACTGACACAGCAGAGAGTTGCCAGGTTTTCATGATTTCTCAGAATCATTCATTATCTATGAAAGTGGCTCAGAATAGTATCCAGAAAACTGGAGGAGTGATTTACATGCTCTCCAGAGAGACAAGCAGGGAAGATGAGCCCAGTTTTAGCCTACAAAGCAGTGAGCTAGAAGACTGCAAACATTTAACACATACAAGGAGAGCAGCAGGGAAGAAAGTAGCAGATTTTCTGTAACTATAACTGTTTTTCCTAGTAGTTTGTATTCCTCATAGCGCTGTATGTATCTCATCCAGAAGTCAAGAAACTTACTAGAAGCTTATTTTTAATGGTAATCTGATCATCTTTAACAGAAAAAGATGGCCTCTTCTGACAGAAATTTAACATTCGCTAAATACTGTATGATAGCTTTGTGATTTTGAATTGTATTCCATCAACCACTGAGTCAACACCAGTTTCCATAGGGTCTGCAGATCTGACCACATAAAATCCTAAAGGTTAAAAGAGCAACATCAGCAGCCCACTTAAGAGTGTCCAATTCTCCAAAGCAGTAAAGAGTTCTAGTAAAAACTGGGTCCACCTGCAAGAGGTTTTACACTTCACTAGAAAGTACTACCTGAAAAGGATCAATTCTCCTTATTAAACTTCTATTGCAATCCTAAATATCCTACATTGTCTTCCTGTCATAAAATAGCACATATTATTAGAGTTTCTCTTTTTACTTAATGCATTCCCTCCTGCTGTTGATTGTAAATGACTGCACTCCCCACAGAAGAATACACTAAAGAATGTCACTAAAAGAGTATCCTTTTTTTCTTTTGAAATAAATAAATGTTCTAAGATTTGTGCAATAAAAGAACAATTGTAATTTCTGGTTGGACTGTCAGTATCCCTAGTAAATATAAATGTCTCAGATTCTAAGGATGCTGACAGACATTACAATTTACCCATATAACTGTTATCCTCCTGCCTTTTTGTGCTTCTTAATGCAGCTATGTTGTAAAACAATATCAGCTTGTGTGATGTTCACTTGGAAATGGCATGAAAAGGCAGCCTTGCTGTATAAAGATTAATCTCTGATAATAGCATAGTAAAAGATGTAACAGCTGGTGTGGATTAATATTCCTTTAATATCTGCTTTCATGTGATTAATAGCTGTATGGATAAAACCTTTACCAGAGAAAGCATGCAAAGGTTACCACGCTCTCATAAATGTACCATTTGTAATGTTTTACAGAGTGGACATTTAAAAGTCAAATGACTTTCTACCAAACGATATCTGAGTTTTTATCTCCTTTTTTGTTTTCAGTGTATTCATCATTCCAGGTCACGTTACAAATGTTCACCCTCAGAAGGGTAGAAATAAGTTAAAACCAAAAAATATAGATACCAATAACTTAAAAGGCAGCTCAGGGCATTGCTCGCAGATCTCCATGCATGGGCCCTTTCTCCTGTACTCGGATCAGTTTATAAGCTTGTGGAATGTCTGAAACTATTCCTAATATAATTCAGCAGAGAATCATTGGCTTATTTATTAGAGCTATGCACAAAGAGTCACAGGTGAAGGGGAAAATGATGGATTTTGTCTTTGTTGATCATGTGACAAGGTAAATATTTTTCACCAGCATAACATTTTTCCTTTATGTCTCAGCAGAGGGTGGAGTTGAAGGTCAAAGGGTAAATTCCAAAGCATTTTCAAAGGTTTAATCAGCATGTGATTAGCTGTGCCTGGACTCATAGTGGGGAGAATTGGAAGGGGAGCACTGTCTTGTAATCGCATCTTAATCTCTTAATAATTCAGCTGGGTTCTTATTGAAGTTCCTCCATATATTTGATTATTAAATTGTGAACTTGGTGCTCATAAAAGCAAGGGACTAAAAACCATGAATAGAGTCAGGCATAACATAGTTAATAATTGGAGAAACTTTGCACATTTACATATGCTAATGTACCTCTGTTCTGCTCTGAAGCGAGATAAGTAATCCTCCAAAGGCTTGGAAACTAGCTTTAGATGAGTTTTATAAAAAGAAGCTTTTATTGTTTTAGTGAGTTTTTCTCTATCATGGTTCTGGTGAGCCCAGAAAAGCTATTACAAGAACAATCTTTCTCATGTATTCCAGTGCTTTCTTTCCAGAAACCTGTAGTGCAGACGTATAAAACAAAAAGGAAACCAAACTTCTTTGAACCTTACAGTTGAACTTTGTCTCAGTTTATGTTTAAGATTTGTTAAGATTTCTTGTCTTACTTTGCTCAGTCTTTCTTATATCATCCTAGCTTTTCTAATCCTGGGCATCTTTTCAGATAAAATCCACCAGTTTTTGGTGTTCACTTGTGATTTAAACCAGGATTTGAGTTCAGGACTCAAAAGGTAGAAGCCGGTGCACTTGGTCAATATGCAAGCCCCTATAGTGCAACATGTTCTGCACAGCTTGACTGTTTGACATTGTGAAACATTGACAGAATTACAGAATCTGTAGTAAAGATCATACCCATCACAAGGCTGGCAGGATATAGCCTGTTTGTATCCTATATTTTTGTAGTGTCCTTCATCCCAAAGAATCCCAAAGTGCTTACAAACCCTATGAATCAATTCATCACTGAAATGCAGCCATCTCTGGGAAGGAACGTGGCACCAGGATCCTGCACTTCACTCTATTTGAACTCTTTGTCTCACTCACCGACAAAAGATATTACCTCTCCAACCTTGTCTCTCTATTTAAATGTTGGCACTTTCATAGGGATGTATCAGCTACAGTTTATATGGCATTTTGTAAGTGTCATTCTGGTAATGCTGGAAAAGTTTTAGCAAGGAGGGAGGTCTTGCAGGCTGACCTTAATGTGGTCTCCTCTGGATGGTTTTTCCACTGTTGGGTCCCGATAACCCAGAGTGCCTTAGCTCTGGATCTCACTGCTTCGTCCTGTCAACGGTGTTCTGCTTTGTCCCAGAGGAACACGGATATTTGGTCATTCACCAAAGGAGATGGAGCCTTGAATGTAGACAGTGACCTGATCCATGAATTGCTTTGAAGATCAGAACCCTTGCCTTAAATTGGGAGGGGAAGAAGGCTGGGAGCCAGCATAGGGACAGAAGCACAGGGATTCTATGCTTGTTTTCCATGAGTTTTCCAATTGTCCTTAACTTATTCCAATACACAAGGTTTTTCTCTTTTGCACAAGTGACTAATCCATTAGATTAGTCATTATGAGCTTTCCCAAGGTTGAGACTTAGACAGATGTTAGTCAAATAATAATCCAAACAGAAGCTCGCTCTCCCATATAGAATCCCATGGCCTCATCCAGAGTTAAACAGCAACTGGCAAAACATTTCACATATTTTTTTTTTAAAGTCCTAATAGAGATGGGTGAATATCAGAAGGCTCAGAGATTCTATCAATCAATAGCAATCTTCGAATATTCTTCCGTTCAGTTCAAATGTTTCATATCTACCCTTAATTAATGGAACAAACAGTAACTTTTGTTTAAGTACCATCTGAAAAAATCTCGATCAGATAGAACAATGGAAAAAAATCACATTCACTACGTGGGAGATGCCACATGAAACAGGCCTTAACAATCATCTGCGAGCTTTGCATGTTTATGTAGGCATTGTTCTTTAACCAGACACTTATTTATTGAAAACAGTCACTGTTAAATGGACCTGATCAGAAACTTGAATTTCTGTTCCATGGGATATTTGGAAGGGGAGGGGGTCTGAACTGGAATAAAAAGCTGAGATTTATGCTGAATTAATATTTAAAAAAAAATTTGGAACTGTTTTAAACAATTTCATTTCAAATGTTGAAACTTTTTTTTCAATATAGTAAAAATATTTCATTCACTGTTATTAAATATGTTCAAATTCACATTTTTAAAATAGTATAAAAGTCCAAATGAATCAATGTGATGAAGTCAAAATGAAACATTTCTGTCTCATTGAAATTAAATGTTTCAAATTTTTCCCATAAAAACTTTAACCAAAATTAACATTCCCACAAAAATCTAGATTTTGACACAACTGCATGTTCCAAATGGAAAACTATCCCACTGAAAAAAATTCTTGACCTGCTCTACTGTTAGATACAACACGCAGTAAGAGAGTGGGACAAAGCAAATCACTCTGAGTATGCAGTTTAAATATAGGGTTTGAGTGTTACCATAATATAAATATTTAATAATATCATGTTGGTTGAGAAGTACATAGAAAATGAGCTATTAATCTCCTGTAGCCTATTTACCTGTATGTGAACTTGTAAAGCTCACATTCATGTTGCTGTCTGGAACAATGTGTAAAGAAACAGATGCAATCATGCAGCTCAACAAGATGTTCTGTTTATCGCTAGAGCTTTCACTGACCACAGTAACCTAACTAGTGTCAAGAATACAGATGGGCATCTGTCCTAACGGCACTAAAGGAGATGGGGCTGCCTTGCTTTCTAGAAAAACATCAGCGCTATTTCGTTGATCCACTTTGTGGACTTAACCCTGAGCAATGTTCAAAGTCACTATGTTGTACTTTGGTGTTAGCCATCTACAGATTACATGATCTGCTTCAGATTTGCAGTGCTATTTTTCCCCTGTAACTATGTTTTATTACCTTGAGATGTTTAACAGAATTCTGAAATCATTTGCTTTTTGGCATCCTACTTATATAAACTATTATTATAATGATTAACCAATGCTAAATTTAAGATGATTAAAGCAATGATGATGTAGTGATTCCTTGTACAGCTATCCTTGTGATTGTTTCTGTCCCCAAAAGCCTACAAATACTTTTTAAGTGGTGCGAAGGTGTGCACTGTTTCCTTAAACCTCTAGCTGGCAGGCAGGCAGGCAGGCAGCCAAAATGGGGTTGGAAAAGATTCTAGGCACAAAAGCACATATCTTATAATACTGCTTTCTTTATTAGAAAAAAAAATTCTTTTTCAGTCTTAGGTGTAAATGACGAGGCTTTGGCCACACCCCAAACTGGCTTGTCATGTCCTCTTGGAATGTTAGAGTGCTTAAGGCCCCCCTCCTGGCCTGCCAGCACTCTAGGAGGCAGTTTTCTGCCTATATTCTGCACTGGTGTCACACCAGTGGTGTGTAAGCAGGAAGGAAGAGACTCCCAGCACCCCATCTCCCCAAACACTCTCATTGTGGGCAAAGCAGAATTTAAGCCCCAATTTAGAAAAAAAGCATGTACATAGTTTTAAGCAGGTGAGTTGCCCCATTGAGTTTAGTGCGACTACTCAAGCATGCTTGAAATTCAAGTACTTTGCTGAATTAGAACCTTAGCCCCGAGAGCCTGCTCCTGCAAACACTTGTGTTGAGAGGAGTGTTTCTGCTGGGAGTAGCCCACGGAAGTTGTGTAAGTAGTTTATTTCCCAGACTCAGAACTTTAGTTAGCAACATTATCATTAATTAAAGAAACTAAAACTAACTCCTCATTCTTTACTAATGCAACATGCTGGTCACGCCAGGCAAATGAACCATGACCAGAAGACAATAGAGACAGCTGAAAGAGAACTTATTTGTCCTGTGTATCATTCACATATTGAACATAATATTGCTGCTGCTCCCATCATAATATTGCTGCTGCATTTAATTTACCTCATCTAACCACAAAGTGCAATTAGAATATTCAGCCACTAGATAGCACTATGATAAATATAAATGCACTGCATTCCATGCACTATAAAGTTTAAATCACAGTAAAACTTATTTTTCCTTGTTACAATATCTCTGGTAATGTGATCAGTACCACACAACGCTGAGATGGAGAGGAGAAAGAATCCTATCTTCTAGGTACTATTAGCTTTAATTGTTTCTTTTTAAATAATAAATATAAGAATAATTGCTTTAGTATAAGAGAACATAATGTAAACACTCAATATATAGAAAGCTAACTTTAATGCCCTTTCATGCAGTTATTAAACAAGCCATGTCTTTAAATCACAGCAGCAATTACTGTACAGTCATTGTAGAATTATTATAGACCTGGCTCTCTAAAGCAAAACTTATTAGCTTTTTTTATGTGATATTGGGAAATGTTCATGTGTTGATCAAAAGATTATAAACATTAGCGAAGTAAAATATAATGATGCCATTTAATCAAGCCCTCTATCGGTGCAGGATTGTTCCCTGCAGGACTGTGTGCAGTGCTTTGTCCTACTCATGTAGTTTATATTAGCAAACTTACTTTTAACTGAGCATTGGTAGAGAAGTGTCCATTATAATAGCTCAACAATAAAAGAACTAATGAAGGGATTAGTCTTTTGATTGTGTCTAGGAATTTTTTTGTTCTAAAGCTACATAAAATCCAGAAAGCTGCAGAATATGATGTAATTATGATGTAATTCAGACTCTGAAAATATATAGGGGAGTGACCAACTGAGCTGGTTGGAACATTTTCTCCAAAGTTTCATTTAGTCTAAGTATGCTGTTTCAGTGAAGCCGACATGTTTCATGGACATATCAGTTTTGACAAATTTTCATCAGAGGGGCAGAAAGGGGTAAGAACCTTACAGCCCTTAGTATGGTGTTTTGGGCAGTAGCCTGGCATGTGGGAAACCCAGGTTCAGACCCCTGCTCTGTCTGAGTGATCTGGGATGAAAAACTCTGCTCTGAATCTGGCAGATCAGCATCCTGAACCCACATCCCAGGACAGTATCCTAACCTCTCACACATGTACATTTTGAGCTGAAACGGTAATTTAATTGTTCCAAAGGTTTTGGGTTCATTACAATGCAGAATAGAACTAAATTTTAAAACCTCAAAAGTTGCCACAAAACAGAATTGTCACCCTCTCATCAATTCTAGTAACAAACAATTTTGTTTCTTTCTGCTTGAGATAAATGTTAGTGCTGAGGGAAGTGACCTTGCTACAGCAAAAGGAAAATGACAACGTCCTGTAGTTTTCCACAGAAACAGGAATAAAATGGAGAGTGAGGTGCAAGATAGGCCCACGCTATCCTGCCAATATGCCTCAACTCTGAACTGGAGGGACCACAACTTGGAGGTCTTAACCTCCCCTGACATTGTCAACAGAGATTCAATTTAAATTTGAGACTTAACTACAGACACAGGCGCCTCTTAGGGGAACTGTGCAATTGTACTTGAACGTCTCCATTTTGAAATGTACGTCATTTGGATCTACAAATCTTTGTCATTTTTCAGGCCAGAACAAACATTTCTGTTTACACATGAAATGTATATATCACTCCATTTTTAAAGTTCAGCTCTGTTCTCACTTCCTGCCAATATCATGGCAGCCAACCTGCTGCTTGAGTGGTTTTGTAATTCTCTCCAAGGATCAGCCATGGATTAGTGAGTTGCAGCTGGTATGTTCCACATGCCAAGAGGTTTTGGCACATTTTCTTTAATTTTAATGCCCTTTTCTGAATAAATCTTTTATTCCCCCCCCCTCTTTTTTTCTGGGGATTTGTTGGGGGGTTTTCTGTAGTATATTTTATCTTTCACTAATTGTATGTTATGAGATCGTGTGTGTGTGGCCATCAGTCAAGTGATTCTCTTGTATCAAAAGGAAAATTCAAGAACTAAAATAGTTCTGATTTAACAACAAGTTTAAACCTCTTCAGAATAGAGGTGTAAAATAATTCATTAAAAAGTTTTTGTTTTTTAAAGGTATCCATCTTAATGTAACTGTTCCTTACATGGAGCTCATATACACCACTGGTCTCTTTTAATGTATTTTCATTTCAAGAAACCAAGAGCTTACATGTTTAGCACTCCTGTATTCTCCTCTGGAAGTAAGATAAAAATTGTGTACGAGAGAGAATACATTTTTTCTCTGTTTTTTAATAAAATGTTAAGTACTTTTAGTCCGATTCAACTCATATTGCTCTCTGTCCATCCACCATTACATAAATTTGCAGATTAGAAAGCTCAGTGTCACTCTCGTGCTTTCTGCAGGTGTCACTGTTACCAGGCAAGGTGCGCTTTACTCCCCTTTTTGGCCCTCTCCGAGGTGGAGCCATGTGGTCCTATAACTCTAGGCTGCAGTGACCCCCCTTTCCTATTTCTCAACCGTGTAACCGTGCAAGCCCTTTTCCTCTGGGGACCTGAGAGCAGTGAGCTGATTATAGTGACTCAAAAACAGCTTCTTCAAAGCCATATTTATTCTTTTCCCCAATGGTACAAAGCACACAGAGCTGAGATAGAAAACAAAAAGGGCCTGTGTTCATATTTCCCCTTACTTACATTTTAATCTTTCCTTGCAAGCTTTTGTAAGCTCCATTCAGCCCACATACCTCCAACTTTGGGATAGGCAAAGCAGACACTGCTGTTGCAGCATATGTGCCCGTGCACCTTGCTCTCTCTGACAGAGAGACCTCTCCAGCTGCTGTTGTCATCCCACTTATACCCCCTCCCTTTTCCTACTGCTCCCTAGGCTGGCCTCTTGACCGTATATCTGTTGATGCTAGGTTTGACCTGGGAAGAGGATAGCACCTTATTTTTGCCATTGTTACATTTCCTGGTAGTTTTCCTCCCCTTGCCACTGCCTTTGATTTAACAGGACATATTCAGACAGGATAATCTCACACAGGTAAACTGAGGTGCACATGATGTGTATAAAAATAATACACATACTTTCTTTATTTTTCACACCAGCTAATTATAATACTGAGCATATACATAATATTCTATCATCTTTGTTCCTACTTCTGCTTTTGCTTAGTAGTAGTGGGCATCCTTCAGTCTTGAGAGACCTGGGGTATTAGACCGCAGGTATGTGAATTCATTCACCATTCAAGTTCATAGTTGTTGATCATGATGGAAGGTGCTTCCTCAACTCCTCAAATCTGACTTATGTTTTGACTTATAATCACTTAAAATCTATCTTTGTAGTTAATAAATCTGTTTGTTTATTCTACCTGAAGCAGTGTGTTGGTTTAAAGCATGTCAGAGACTTCCCTTGGGAAAACAAGCTTGGTGCATATCAATTTCTTTGTTAAATTGACAAACTCATCTAAGCTTGCAGTGTCCAGTGGGGATAACTGGACACTGCAGGACGAAGGTTTCTAGGGTTGTGTCTGGGACCAGAGATATTGGCTAGTGTCATTCAGTACACAAGCCAAGGCGCAGCTTAAATGCCAGAGGCTATGCGTGAACAGCCCAGAAGTGAGGGGGTCTCACAGCAAAGCAGGGTAAGGCTGGCTCCCAGAGTCAAGGATTGGAGTGACCTACCAGATCACTGGTCTAGATAACACCAGGGGAACATCACAAGAAGTCCTTCATCTCTAAATACTTACATTCTGCGCTGACAGCAGCTCCACTGCTGGAGTCCTACAAAAAAATAAAATGCCCAAACGCAGGGCAGTGGGAAGCCCTAGGACGGAGCAGAGGGAATTGCAGGGAGTGTGGAGAGTAGAGGAAGCTGGGAGGAAGATTGGGGCAGTGGAGGAGCTGGGAGAGGCCATGGGGAACAGAAGGTGACTCCCCTTAGCACTCATCCCATCCTCTCCTCCCCCCTTACTTGTGCTCAACTCCTGGTCCTTGCAGCAGGCTTTCAGTTCCCAACACTGTCTGGCTCTGGCTCAGCCCTGGGATCCAGGTGGCTCCTGCCCAGTCCTGGCTGCAGTGTCCCTGGCTCCCTCCATGCTGACCCACCACCTGCCTGGAACCAGCATATTTAGAGAAAGCTTTGATTCTTCTTCGAGTGCTTGCTCATATCCATTCCAGTTAGGTGTGGGCGCGCCGCGTGCACGTTCGTCGGAGAAACTTTTACCCTAGCAACACTTGGTGGGCCGGCAGGTCGCCCCCTGGAGTGGCGCTGTATGGCGCCTAATATATATACCCCCTGCCGGCCTGCCACGCTCCTCAGTTCCTTCTTACCGCCCGTGTCTCGGTCGTGTGGAACAGTGGAGCGCGGCATAGCTGACCTCCACCTACCCTAGCGATTGCTCGTTCTTTAGCTTTTTTTAGTGTACATAGTTTTTTTCTCTAGTTCGTTGTTAATTACTGTTAGTATAGTTGTAGTTAGTGTATATAGTTTAGAGGATCGGGGGTTCGCCCCTCTCCTCCCCGCGGCACCGGGCCGATGCCCGGTTCACCGGGCTTCAAACCCTGTGCGACCTGCCGTCGCCCGATGCCCACAGGAGATCCGCACGATTCCTGTTTAAAGTGCCTCGGCGAGAGCCATCTATCGGACAAGTGCCGTATCTGTAAGGCGTTCAAGCCCCGGACCAGAAAAGAAAGGGACTCCGCCTAAAACAACTTTTGATGGAGGCAGCTCTAACTCCTCCGTCCTCGGCACCGTCTCCGGCACCGGGAACAAGTGCTTCGTCTGTTCCCGGCACCGGCGAAGACACCTCGGCACCTCCCGTCACCGGCCCAGTCCTCCAGCCGGCACCGCTCCTCTCCCCGAGGAGCAAGAGACTCAAGGCTCCTGCGGTACCCTCGGTCACACCGCAGTTAGAGCGCAGCTCCAGGTCGGATCGCCCGCACCGCCAGCAGCCGCGGCACCGCCTGCCTCGGCACCGTTGATTCCGGCCTCCCAGGAGCCGTCGAGTCCGGTGCCGCCCAGCTCCCCGGCACGTGCCGTGGTAGAGCTCATCGTCCCGACTTCGCCTGAGACCTACTCCAAGGCGCGGGACTTGATCGCTCTTACAGAGCCTGAGCTGCCCCAACCCCGGCACCGCCGGTGCGGGTTATTCAGTCGCTGGGCAAGCCTGCCATGGTGCGACCACCGTCTCCGGGCACCAAGGAGCCCCGCCGATCTCGTTCGGGATCCCGTGAACGTTCCCGGCTCCGGCACGATCGCGTTCCCGGCACCGATCACGATCCCGACGCCGCTCGCAGTCCCGGCACCGTTCTCCATCCCGGTGCCGGTCGTACTCGCGGCACCGGACCAGATCCCGTCTCCGTCTTACCGTCGCACCGCTCCAGATCCCGGCACCGCCGAGCCTCTCGCAGCCGATCCAGGCATGTCGACGTTCGGCACCGGTCGACCTCCCGGCACCGCGCTGGTCGTAGGTCCCGGTCCCGCTCTTCACATCGCCACGGCTCCCGGTACCGTTCGCCGGCACCGCGAAGGGACGCTATTATGGACGCACTGACACGGTCCAATCTGCCTCAGCTCCCCCGTGGCCATCCCGTCATACGTCCGCTCCCCGTACGCAGACAGTCGCATCTTATGGAGGATCGGACACTCAGCACATCAGGACCAGGGCCACCTCAGTGGTCCTTTTGGACACCCTGGGCCTACCACCAAGCCCAGGGTGAACCATTGGCCCAATCACGCTCCGGACATTCTGACACGCGGGCACCGGAGGCCACAATCAGTAGACCACCCCCTACTGATACAGAGATGGGTGCCATACAAGCTCCAGAGCAGCCTGATGTCCCGGAGGCGGAGGCCCACCAGGATGCAGCCTCGGTCCAGGACCCGCTCGTTCCAGGGTTGTCGTCATCGTCTTCCCCGGATGAGGCGGTGGCGGGCACATCCTCGTCGGGGCCTCCCCCTATCGATCTGCGGGCACACCAGGATCTTTTGAGGCGCATAGCCCAAAATATAAGCCTCCCGGTGGAGGAAGTCCCCGAGGTGGAGGACCCTGTGGTTAGCATCCTCTCAGCGGAAACGCCTACCAGGGTGGCCCTCCCATTCATCAGATCCATCCAGGCAGAGCCGACTCCATCTGGCAAACTCCGGCGTCCATTCCACCGACGAATGCCAGGGAGTGGAAAGAAAGTATATGGTGCCTTCCACGGGTTACGAATACCTGTATGTGCACCCAGCCCCCTGCTCGTTGGTGGTGCAGTCAGTCAATGAGCGGGAGCGGCACGGCCAACAAGCCCCGCTCCAAAGTCTAGGGAGGCCAAACGTATGGACTTGCTGGGCCGAAAAAAATTTACTCTGCTGGAGGACTTCAGCTCCGTGTGGCAAACCAGCAGGCCCTCTTAAGCCGATACTCCTTCAACACCTGGGAGGCGGTCGGCAAATTCACGGAGTTGATCCCGCAAGGCTCCCGTCAGGGAGTTTACAGCCCTCCTCGACGAGGGGAAAGGAGGGTGCGAGAACCTCCCTGCAAGCCTCGCTGGACTCGGCGGATTCAGCAGCTAGAACGGTCGCCTCTGGCATAGCCATGCGGCGCATATCCTGGTTGCAGGTGTCCGGCCTACCGCCCGAGTTGCAGCACACCATACAGGACTTGCCATTTGATACACAGGGTCTCTTCTCGCAGAAACAGATCCTAGACTACAAAGTCTAAAGGACAATAGGGTTATCATGCGGTCACTTGGCATGCATACCCCTCAAACTCAAAGACGGTCATTCCGCCTCAACCCCAGCGCCCCTACCCCCCGCCTCGCCAGCGACAGGACTTTAGCCGCAGGCGTGGCCGTGTCAACCGCAGGCGGCATCGGGCCCTCCGCCGGGCAATAATGCCGGTCCGCCAAATCATCGGGACCCAAGTCCAATTTTTGAAGGTGCGCCCGAGAGCAGCGTACCAATTCCCTCTCCGGATCCGCTCCAGTTTTCCAACCGCCTTTCCTCGTTCCTCCCGGCGTGGTCCCAGCTAACTACGGATCGTTGGGTCCTGCGTACGGGTGGAACATGGATACCGTCTCCAATTCTCTTCTCCGCCTCCCTCCCGCCCTCCCTCCTCCCCGTCCCTCTTCAGGGACCCCTCTCACGAGCAACTCCTCCTGCAGGAGGTCCACAAGCTTCTCTCAATCGGAGCCATACAGGCAGGTACCGGAGGAGCTCAAGGGCAAGGGGTTCTATTCCCGTTATTTCCTGATCCCCAAGGCAAAAGGAGGTCTTCGGCCCATCCTAGACCTACGCGAGCTGAACAAATACATCAAGAAGTTCAAGTTCCGCATGGTGTGCCTGGGGACCATCATTCCTCCCTGGATCCCGGCGATTGGTACGCCTGCTCTCGACATGAGGGACGCATATTTTCATATTGCAATTTACCCTCCCACAGGAAGGTACCTGCGTTTCATGGTGAATCGAGTTCATTACCAATTCACTGTCCTCCCCTTTGGTCTTTTCGTCGGCCCCTCGGGTCTTCACGAAATGTATGGCGGTTGTTCGCCGCTTTCCTCCGCCGTCGTCGCATTCACGTGTTCCCTTACCTCGACGACTGGCTTATCAGGGGAACCTCAAAGGCTCAAGTCACCAGCCATGTCGACACCATAAGAAAACTATTCGCAAGGCTGGGACTGATCGTCAATCTGGACAAGTCCACACTGGTGCCCACGCAACGGATAGAATTCATCGGGGCAGTGCTGGACTCCATCCTTGCGACAGCCAGCTTGCCCCCGCACCGATTTCAAGCCATAGTCTCCCTGGTCCAGAGCCTGCAGAGGTTTCCCACTACCTCCGCCCGTACTTGCCTGGCCCTTCTAGGACACATGGCCGCATGTGTCCTCGTTACAAAGTACGCCAGACTACGGATGCGCCCGCTACAAGCCTGGCTGGCTTCGGTCTACGCCCCCGAACAGGGACGCCTTAGATATGATTGTAACGATCCCACCGGGAGTCCTCAGCTCCCTCGACTGGTGGAAAGAGTCACCGCTGGTGTGTGCGGGCCTGCCCTTCCACACTCCTCAGCCCTCTGTGTCCCCTAACAACGGACGCATCTGCGCTGGGGCTGGGGCGCACCCTGGGGCACCGGCGCACCCAAGGCCCTTTGGTCACCCCAAGAGCTGACTCTACATATCAATGTTCGAGAGCTCAGGGCAGTACGCCTGGCGTGCCAAGCGTTCCTCAGCCTCCTACAGGGCCGTTGTGTTGCGGTATTCACGGACAACACGACGGCCATGTATTATGTCAACAAGCAGGGAGGCACAAGGTCATCTCCCTGTGTCGGGAAGCGATCCACTTGTGGGAATTCTGTGTAGCCCACTCCATAGACCTGGTGGCCTCCTTTCTCCCGGGGGTCCGGAACACGCTCGCAGATCACCTGAGCAGGTCCTTCCTCACACACGAATGGTCCCTCCGTCCGGACGTCCTCCACTCAATCTTCCGGAGTGGGGCTTTCCCCAGATCGACCTGTTTGCGTCCAAAGTAAACAGGAAATGCCAGGTGTTCTGTTCCCTGCAAGGTCGCTCTCCGGGCTCCCTGTCGGACGCCTTCATGGTCGGCCCGTGTCAGGTCGCCTTGTTATTATGCCTTTCCACTGTTTCCCCTCGTCCACGAGATTGCTCCAAGGTCCAGCGACAAGCCGCCTCATCCTGATCGCGCCAGCTTGGCCGAGCAGACACTGGTACGCCAGCTGCTCGACCTGTCCCTGTCGGACCCGATCAGCAAACTTCGGAAGGCTTCCACCGACCTGCGTCCTCCACTGACAGCATGGTTCCTAACTGGTTAACCAGTTGGAGCTGAGCTGTTCGCGCAGGAACAGGTTGTGCTTGGTGCAGGAACCCTCCACGCGGTCGACATACCTCACAAATGGAAGCATTCTGCTGCTGTGTGCTCAGCATGGTCATCCCATGCTCTGTATCAATCTCCACCATCCTGGATTATTTGTGGTCCCTCAGGAGCAGGGTGACTATCTCTATGCTGCAGTCCACCTCGCCGCCATATCTACCTTCCATCCGGGAAAGCTGGCAATACCTTTTCTCTCACCGATGTCTTCCAGGTTTCTCAAGGCTTGAATGGTTATACCCTCAGGTCAACCCCTCCCCTACCTGGGACCTTATCCTCGTTCTAGTAGGCTCATGGGGCCCCCTTCGAGCCTTGGCCACATGTTCACTGCTGTACCTGTCCTGAAAGACGGCTTCCTAGTCGCCATTACCTCGGCTAGCGGTGTCTCGGAACTCGCGCACTGACTGTGGATCCTCCCTATACCGTCTTCCATAAGGACAAGGTCAGCTGCGTCCTCACCCGGGTTCCTCCCCAAGTCGTCTCCGCCTTCCACATGAACCAGATCTTTCTGCCGTGTTCTTCCCAAAACCACACGCATCGACGTGAGCAGCGCTCCATACCTTGGACGTCCGGAGGGCTCTCGCGTTCTACATCGAGCGACCAAGCCCTTCCGTCTTTCACTACAACTCTTTGTAGCGGTGGCGGAGCGTATGAGAGGCAGGGCAATCTCCTCTCAGCGCATCGCATCTTGGGTCACGTCATGTACCGAGCTTGCTATGACTCGCTCAGGTCAGCAGGCCATCTCAACGCCCACTCTACGCGAGCTCAGGCCTCGTCTGCTGCTTCTTGGCGCATGTTCCTGTGCAGAAATCTGCGTGCAGCCACCTGGTCTTCTGTCCACACCTTCGCGAACCATTACGCATTGGTCCAACATCTAGAGATGACGACGCCTTCGCTCGGCGTCTTGCATTCCACTATGTTCTCCTCCGCCCAGCGCCTAGGTAAGGCTTGGGATCACCTAACTGGAATGGATATGAGCAAGCACTCGAAGAAGAAAAGACGGTTACTCACCTTTGTAACTGTTGTTCTTCGAGATGTGTTGCTCATATCATTCCACATCCGCCCTCCTTCCCCACTGTCGGAATAGCCGGCAAGAGGAACTGGGGGGCGGGGCCGGCAGGGGTATATATTAGGCGCCATAACCGGCCCCTCCAGGGGCGACCTGCCGGCCACCGAGTGTTGCTAGGTAAAAGTTTCTCCAACGAACGTGCACGCAGCGCGCGCACACCTAACATGGAATGTATGAGCAAACATCTCGAAGACAGTTACAAAGGTGAGTAACCGTCTTTTTCTCAGTACATCTTACCGGCAGTGTCTCACTCTCGCTTCAATCTTCTCTGCCACCTTATATCCAGACCATCACAACTACAGACATGATGCAACCTTCTCTTAAAGAAGATTATTCATTATTATGCGGAGAATATGGTTCTGCTTTTAAAGCTACCTCCATGCCCATAGGCAAGGGCAGAGGGACTCAGTTGAGGGAGGTGCATAATGAAGCCAGTATATACTTGCTGGCTTGCAAAGTATAGCCACAAGAATCCATTTTGTTCTTCCCATTTATTTTTAGGCATTAAAACCACAATAATCTTATTATGGGAACATCAGAAACTGAAAGGAATAATTACATCTCTAAGTAACAATAATTTTAAATTTCTTTGGCAACGGCTCCATTCAACCAGTGTTGGGAGATCAGAGCGCTAGGCCCAGTTACTAGGGTTCTTCACCACTTCTGTTGTCTGTATTTTGACACTAATAACCTGACATCATTTTTATATAGCATCTTTGATTGAAATGGACATTTCTTTTTCACTTATCAACATAACCGATGTCTTGATTTAAGCCTTGTCAAACCAACCACTGCACAGCAGTGAGCATGTTTGCAATGTTTGTAGTAATATCATCGTCAGCATTGTTCACTGTACCATAGTAAGAAGAACAGGAGTACTTGTGGCACCTTAGAGACTAACAATTTATTTCAGCATGAGATTTCGTGAGCTACAGCTCAATTCTCGGATGCATAGGATGGAACACACAGACAGGAGATATTTATCATACAGAGAACATGAAAAGTGGAAGTATGCAACAACAGGAGAGTCTAATCATTGAGATGAGCTACTCATCAGCGTGAGAAAAAAAACTTTTGAAGTGATAATTAAGATGACCCATAGAAGGTGTGAGGAGAACTTAACATAGGGAAATAGATTCAATTAGTGTAATGACCCAACCATTCCCAGTCTCTGTTTAGGCCTGAGTTAATTGTATCTAATTTGCATATTATTAATAGACTCCAAAGAGACTGCTGAACTCCTGTTGGTATGCATACTTCCACCTTTTCATGTTCTCTGTATGTATAAATATCTCCTGTCTGTATGTTCCATTCTGTTCATCCGAAGAAGTGAGCTGTAGCTCACGAAAGCTCATGCTGAAATAAATTTGTTAGTCTCTAAGGTGCCACAAGTACTCCTGTTCTTATTGTGGATACAGACTAACATGGCTGCTACTCTGAAACCTGTTACCATAGTGTGTTCAGTGTGTATTTTTCCACTCTTGGGGGGCCTAGCAAATGGTTCTTGAGGAACATGGAAATCTGGCAACCCACTTCTTTACCGTATATATTTAGATTATGCTAGACTTTACCCAATCCAAAAGATTATTTCACCAGTGATATGTGTTTATCTTTTATTATTGTGGAGCTAGGCACTTGACAGTAAATACACTTATACATTGGACCAATAAGATCTTCACTTGAAATTCTAATCTGTTTATGACATCATTTTCTTTTCCAACTATGTCACAAATGGAGGGTTCTAATTGAAGTCTCAGCCAGTGGATTTATGATTCTGATATTGGATGCTTCTCGTGCTAAAAAATGAGCCATAATAAATAAAATATATCAGGTTTTTCTGTTTAAATTCTAATGAGTCATACATTGTATTTCACAAGCGGTATTGTAGATTGATTGGCTTCCTGATTTGCATATTATTCATTGTATTTGCTTTTATTTCTATCTGTATTTATATTTATTCCGTCACCAGAGTATAGGTTACATTTTATATGGTTTAGATTACAAATGACATGTTCTTAGTGTGAGGAGCAAAACTCCTATGTTGCGTCCTCCTCTTTATATCACATCTTTTCAGGACAACAGCAGGAAAACCTTGCTTGTAGGCTAGGTGCTAGTTAGTGATGTCAGGTGTTAATGAAAAGCCTGGATAAAGAAAGGTTTCTTACAGCACTTCCCGAATGTGATCAGGTTCACGTTTCTGATGATAGAAAGTTGTAGATAGAGGGGAGCTCGTTCTCCTAAGCTGCTTGTGCCCAGCTCCCTCAGATCTCATACTTGGGGCAGTAAGTTGAGCCTTCTGCAAGAACGCAGCTAAGATTGTGGGTCAGAAAGAGCTAGGTGATCTCTGATGTAGCTAGGCCATATGCCATTCTGGGCTTTGTGGATATTAATCCACTTTCATGGCAGCTGGCAGCTGCTGTAAAGCTTGAGGAGAGTGTAATATACTCACACCCACCAGCCCACCTTTCTCAGAAGTTGAGCCGCTGTTCAGCACTCACTGAAGTTTCCTGGCAGCCTCCACTGTTAACCCCAGGTAGAGCACATTGCAGTAGTCTAGAGGTAACAAAGCCATGGATATTATTTCCTGGTTTGGAGCCCAACTGGTTAATGTCCAAAGAATTGAACATCAGCTGCTGCTGGAGGCGACCTGTAGCTAACTCACTAATTTTTCCCAGGCAAAGCCATTTGCAGATTGGTGAGGATATTAGTGTAAAGAGATGGTTGTTTTGAGGAAGAGGTGGATCATTATGTGTTTAAAGGCTGTTGGCAACTTAAGCTACTGACAATCCCCATCAATAATAGACTCAAGTATTCCCCACTGATTTTTTCCAGCCATGAACAGTCTGGATCCAGAAATCAAGCAATTGAAGAGATCGCCTGCAGTACATCTAGAACTTATGATAAGGATAGTAGATGAAACTCAGCCAGAGGCTATAGCACATTAATTCTCACCTACATATTTAATTTGTCGTCATCTACTGCATAGGGACTCAATCATGTAACAGCAGATGACTTTACTTACTGCTTGTGCTACTCAGTGATATCATGAAAGCCAGTGCAAACATCAGTATGTATTTCTAAAATTCTAAAGTGGGATATCAGTGCTCCAAAGGGGAGAAATGCAGTCTAATATTTCTTTTTTCAGACTCTGGTAGTCCAGCAGCTTGCTCAGTCCTATTTAAAAAAAAATCACTATGGCATGGACTGCTTTTCTTCATTTAAAAATTAAAAGCTGTTGTATAGAGTTTTGCCATCAACTAGCAGGAATCTAGATAAACCCCACAATCTTTTCTGTTAACTAACTTTTACAGAGCAGTATTTACCAACCTTTTTGAATGGATTCTTTTTTTTTAAAGAAACATGAACAAAATGATTTTGAATTATTAGTCTTTTTTTAAACTCTCTGATCTAATAATTTTTCTTTTGTAAAAGGGTGTCTGTTCCCATTTCGAAAAGCCAAGCCATGTAGACCTTGATATTTGGAGCCAGACGTGTATTTATCACCAGAGATCTTAGAGAACACATTTGTCCCTTTGTAAACTACTATAATTTCAATTGCATAGGGGGCATTGAACATGTTGGACATCTGATAACACAGTTCCAAAATGGCAGTACAGCCATCTCCACCTGTAACACCAGGAAATAATCATGTGCAGACTGAGAGATGGGTAATTTTTAAAATGTTGGTCTTCCTGTTTGTACATGAAAAATAAATAGTGCTTCCAGTGGCACAGGTATTCAGTTTTGTAGAAGAAAGTTTTAAATGAAGTATGGGAAAGTAAGACCTCTGAACTACAATGCAAATCCTCATCCTTCTATTCACTCAAAGGCCGTGTTGTGCAATTAGTGTATGCAAAGCATGCATTGCATGCCCCAGGACCAACTGAGCCCATCAGATGATTCCATTTGGCCTCTGACAAAACAACATCCTCTGTACAGTGTGACCTTACATGTTCCATACGTGCAAGGTCATACTGCCTGGAGGCTGTCATTTTGTAGAACAAAATGGTGTCCTCTGCACAGTGTGACCTCAAAGACACTGTACATGCAAGGTCATGCTACCTGGAGGATCCGTTTTGCATGCAAGTATACAGTTGCCTGCCTGACTAAAAATGTCACGGCACACCACTGCTTAAGGGTCAAATCCTGCTTTTCTGTTCCTATTAGATATTTTGGAAGAGCTGTCTTATAAATGTCCCACCTTCCTAGTAAATTGTGATTTAGAGGTAAGTTTGGCATAATTTGAAATGACCTGGTCAAGTCCCTTGTTTTTAACACTGGTTTGCAATTGGCTAATCAGATTTTGAAATTCACAAGGAAGTGTGACTCTGAGTCTAAGCCATAGTTGTAGGTCTCATGGGCCTTGCAGGGTTGGCTTAGTAAGACTTGAATATACAATCAGTATTTCAACCAAGGGGCAGATCATTTAATTGCTATCTGTTACTCCTTTCAGTGCAGTGGTTTTGTTCTGTCCTTTTCCCCTTAAAAAATGTACAGTCTGCTGTGATTCTTTCACAGCATTGAGTTAATTCTCCTCTCTCTGATTAACTTGTACTTTTCTTGACATCCACATTGGGGCAAAACTACAGCTCTGATTGCCTTTTTTGAAACAAACAATTGAGTTGAAGGAAAATATCTCACAGAAACACGTTCAAAGGCATCAGAAATAAAATGATCTGCATAGAAATGTTACAACTCTCACTTTTCCTTGTCAGAGTAGATAGATTATATAAGTGTTATGTAATTTAGCCGTGCAGCAAAGCATGTTGAATTCAAGTATCCTTTCATCTGCCCCTTATAGTCACTCTGCATTCCATAGCTGTTGTCTCAGTTCAACATTCCAGCTCTCGAAGACTTTGATTTTTTCTGAAGGGCTCACTCCCTCTGCAGCCTGTGACATGGAAATCAAATGTATTCTTTTTTCTTCTTCTTCAGAAAGAATGTAGAGCCCTGAATACTTTCCTTATTTTTCCTTCTTAATGCAAACATAATGTTGTGTTCAAAACTGTTCACACAGAGGGAAGAGGTAGCTCTTTGCTAAAATAAAATGTAGGGAATCAATAGCACTAAGGTTTTAAATATAATATGTATCGTTTCCCACATCCATCTTGTTTTAAGGTACCTGCTTTCCCCTCACACTTTTCACAGCTAATTGCCAAAAAAAAATCTCTTGTTAGTGTTGCGTGCCAATGAGTTGTGATACTGTAGTAATCAGAGGTTCATAGAACTGTATGTTCAGCAAAATCAAACATTGGCAAGAACATGTCCCGAGCATGTCTAGCTTAGCTTGGGTTTTTGAACTAAAAGGCAAATCAGGCTTATCTAACCTTTCCTGGGAAATTCAAAAGCAAAAACCCCACTTGCCAGTAAATTAAGTACACTGTTGCTTTCTACCAGTCTCTTAACGGGCATTTTTTTTGTCTTCCAGAAAGATTTGAATATTCTTCAGATGTTGCTACAATAAATACGAATACAATGCTACATTTGAATAATACACCTGCATTAGCAATCAGGGGAGCATATACAGTGTAAGTGGGAGAAGATATATTCACCTGTATGAGAAAAGGTGCTAGAATAGCTATGTTGCCAGCACCTGCAGGACTGAAAGCACTGTGCAAAGGCTGAGTCTGTACAATTCAGGTGAGAAGTGATGGGGGAGGGAAAGTAAGTCCATAGCGGGGTGTATGTATTGTACTTTATTCTTTAAAATAGCAGCATCCGTTATATGGGTGCAGGTGCCAGTTCAGGGAGTGGGAGGATGTCAGTACGCACGTCCTCACATGGCACACCCCTCTCAAAATGTGCACAGCCACTTCTAGAGGAGAAAAGGGCACTTCCCCTCACATGCAAGCAGTTTCTTTCACTGCTAGAAAAAGCAGTAAAGTTTGGTAGGGGGATGTTGGAAGAGATGGTAAGGAAAATGAACAGTAGGGGGGCATGATAATAGCACTGAGCTACTGTCCTAGTCCTATCATCAAAAGGGGTCTTCATTCTAGTCTGTTAGAAAATATGGAGAACAGTAAAAAGTTGATGTACAGTAGTTTAATTTGGCTATTGAGCAAATGAGCGAGGAAAAAAGAACCTATGCTGCATCAGGGAAGAATGTGAGAGAACTACAGCACTAAGAACTGACAAGCACCAGGGCCGCTCTAAAAGAAAGCCGAGAGTAAACAGGAAAGCCTTTAACTGAGGTTTTCACCAGTTCCTGAAAAAGAGATGAGGTATCAGAAGAGAGAAGGCAGGTAGTCCAAATACTTTATTGAGGGGAGGCTCCAAAGTGTAATCAGTATTATAGGTCTGTGAATATAATTGTGGGCTAGGGATTGATTTGAGCATTCTGTGTGTAGTGTATAGATTTGGTAAAATATGAGAAGTAATCATTCGTAAACAGCAGACTGGGATGCCTGATATACCTACTGGAATATGCAGTATGTATTGCAGAGCAGGCCTTCTAAAGAAAGGAGGTAATATGACAGAACTCAATAAACCTCATGAAAGCAGCATAGAGCTGGTTGTTGCAGGGGGATAATTGGAAGGATTGTTTTCTCTGTGTGTGCGCGCACATGCTTTAATTTGTGTGTGTGTCTGGGTCTATGTATACACACACAATCTAAAGTGTCCTCAGAGCTTTACAAACAAACAAAAAGACAAGGTCTCTGCTTCAAGGAGCTTACAGTTTCATTGGTAGCCAGCAGGCAGATGAATAATGGAGTATGAGAAGCTGGGATCAACAGCATGCGATGGTGTTCTGCGCATATCTTGGTGTTCCAGGTATTTTTTTGTTTTCCACTCTCTTACAGTGATTTCAGGTAGCTAATAGGCCTTGGGGCTGAGGAATTTGAAGGAAGAGAGGGCAGAGGACCAACCACATCAAGGAGGTTGTAAGGGGCTACATGGAAAAAGATACAGAGATGATGGTTAAATTTTATTGTGTACATGTGATGTATGCTATGGAGCCATCAGTAGCAACTCCATGGTTAAGGTAAAGCCTAGACTTGCATTCTAAGCCTTATTTTCAATTCCTTCTACTTTTTTTTTATTGAAGTTCCTGATTTAATAATGGGACGGATACTCTGCTATGCTCAGATTCCGCTTATGGTTTTCTGATCTCAGCCGCAGCCTTGGCCCAGTACAGATTGGGTCAGCCCGGAGACTGCAATAACTGGCAATGGTCCCTAAGGGAACACCTTCAGCTGAGTATCACCAGCGTGCCATTACACTCTGCACACCCCTGCTCTGGTCTTTCTCTGCTTTGGGTTGCCAAATTCCTAATTGCACAAAACCAAACATGCTTGTCCCGCCCCCTGCTCCATCCTTTCTGCGAGGACCCAACCCCACTCACTCCATCTCCCCTCCCTCTGTCGCTTGCTGTTCCCACCCTCACTCACTTGCTCATTTTCACTGGGCTGGGGCAGGGGTACAGGAGGGGATGTGGGCTCCAGGAGGGAGTTTGTGTGTGGGAGCGGGTTCTGAGCTGGATCAAGGGGTTGGGGTGCGAGAGGAGGTGCAGCTCCAGGAGGGAGTTTGGGTGCGGGAGCGGACTCAGGGCTGTGGCAGGGGCTTGGAGGAGCAGGTTCCAGGCAGCACTTACTTTGGGGGACTCCCCAGAAGCAGCAACATGTCCCTCAGCTCCTAGGCATAGGGATGGCCAGGAAGCTGTGCTCGGTGCACACTGCCTCCACCCACAGGCTCCACCCCCGCCGCTCTGATTGGCTGTGGTTCCTGGCCAATGAGAACTGCAGAGCCGTCATACATGACAGGGATGTGTCTTCACTTTTGGGAGCCACACAGAGCCAGGTAAGGAGCCTGCCAGCCCTGCCAACTGAACCTTTAATGGCCCAGTCAGCGGTGCTGACGAGCCTCTAATTCTATATCTGCAGTGATTTCTGAGCAAGGTTTTGTTCAATCAGTATTCGTTGCATTCCTAAAAATCATCATTTGCATATGCAGTTGCTAGGTTTGTATGTGCAAATGTAGTTGGTTTGAGGAAATCCCACTATTTGTACAAAACTTGGCCATGAAAAATTACAAGAACAATTTTGACAGGCTGCCTTTGAAAAGATAGCTCTTTATTTGCATGACTTTTTGACCTCTACAGTTTAGATGCAAATCTGTCTGAACATTTGGATTAGGAAGTTCTGTTTCCAGATTTCTTAATCAGTATTTACCTCCTTGTGACTTGAGATTCCATGTACGCTCCAGTACTGAGATAGTCTTGTGAATACAGACTGTGCCCAAAAAACTGCCACACAGCCACATCGATGGGTGGGGGAAATTGATGGGGCCAGCAGTAAAAGGGGAACACTCCCAACAGCAAGGGAGGGAGACGCTCACCAAAGGATAATAGGTAGTTCCTCCCCTGGGAGTCTCTGGCACCCATTGGCTACCTGGGGGGAAAGGGTACTAGTGGCCAGCATTACCCAGCTCCCAGGATTTAGCCCAGCACAGAGACCCTGTGCAGCTGCTTTCGGCTCCATTCCCACAGTTAACTTAAGGCTCAGAATACAGAGGGAAGTTAGCTTAATCAGGCAGTCATGGGTGGAGGTGAGGCTAGTGTGGTCGGAAATGCTCACAAGGAAGGTCTGGTGGGGAGCTGCAGACCCAGCACATGTTGACAAGGCTAGAAAGAAAGCGAATGGAGAGGTCATCCAGATATTCCTGGACAGGGAGGGATACAGTATAGGGACATCCATTACAATCATCTGGAAGTTTTTGGAGACGATGACATATGTTCCTCAGATGGAGGAGCTGCCACATGGCTGCAGAATGTGATGGAATAGATTGGGCAGGAATTGTGATAACAGGCAGTGTGGTTGGGAGGGGTAGCAACCAAGGTAGTCGCTGGCACCCCCTGTGGCCAGTTTTCAGTGCAGTTAAGAGAATAAAAAGTAATGGTTCCCAAAGACCTGTAGTTTGGTGATGGGCCTTCACGGGCCGAGGTCAGACCTTGTGGCCTTCAAGGGCCGAGGTCCCCATTCTGCTGCACTCTGTCCCCCCTGTAATGGGAAAAATGCTAGGACTCCAAGACAGCTGCGTTCTGGGGGGGGAGTGGGTAGGCTGAGGAGACCCTACCTGATGTTATGGGTTATATGGTAAGGAGCCCTGTATCCCGGGTGCTAGCTGCAGGTTATATGGTAAGGAGTCCTATAACCCCCTCACTGGAACCAATTAAATGCCTGGTATAGGAGAGTATGGGTGATGGGTGGGTAGTACCCCTACTTTGTGTTAAAGTTTAATAAAAGTTGAGGCCTGCTGCTTAATTTCATGCGTGTGTCTGTTCTAATTTTGCCACTGTGTCCACATCAATAACTACACTGAATGCAAAACACACTGCAGTTCCAAGCCCACAATCTCTTTTATAGTTAGTAGATAGGAGTGTGGTTATTTCTAATTAAAATATTGGCATTGCTAATGTTTCCCTTTGATTTGCAATTAGCTGTTATTAGATTTGACTGGCAAACAATCCTGATCGCTCAGCCTGTGTTACTCAAATAAATTAATTTGCCATTAAACTGTTTTTAAAGTTCTAATCCCAAGTGATCCAGATAAAGTTCAAATCAATTTATTTTCATTAAAATTAATATTAAACTTAAACTCTAAAATTCTGTAGGTGCTAAGTTTGAGGTTTTGGTTTAATTTGCTTATATTAGATATTTCTTTATGGTATTCCTCCTAAAAGACATGATCATTCAATAAGTGCATCAGCATCACCCACTGTCAGAATATACCAGCAAGTTTGTTCTTGGAAATCTTTTTAAATAGAAACACCTAAATTAATCGTTTAGAAAGAGGTCTATGCTGAAAATAATTGAATTTATTGCAAGCTACCCATTTGCCAATATGCACTGCAAGCAGAAGACTGATCCATACAAAATAAGAATTATATTAGTACACTAATCTGTTTAATGCTGAATATCTGTTGTCTCTGAATACCTGTGGCCTCTAAGTACTTAAAAATAGAAATGAGAATATCTCTTTCTAGCTATTTAGCAGCCTTTAGGAGAAACAGCTTGATTGGTTTCTAGTGACGGTTTTTGTGTATATTTGTGAGAGAATGAACAGGTATGCTTTGTGTCTATGTGAAAAACTTATTGAAGGGAAGCTGAGGCCTGGTTTACACAAAAGTCATACTGATTCAGTATAGACATTGGTGTAATACATGTGCAACCCTTTATGTGAATGCTCTTAAATTGGTTTGAGTCGTGTATATCAATTTAGCTTAATCCAGTAAGGAATCGGCTTAAGTTAAATTTGTAAAAGGCCCTCTTCATTTGATTTTAAGAGTGTCTGTGTAAATTGCATCAATTTAACTAAATCTGTTTCTACAGCTTCTGTATGTAGACAATACCTAGGTCAAAGAAATCAATATTGCATTTGGTTCTACAAGTAGTGAAATCCATGGTCATTCTTATCTCATCAAGGGTTGAACTCCACAGCCTAGATTCATGTCCTATGGAAGTTCTGTATTCTGTACTGACAAGTCTTCTCCCATTGGTCAATAGTTTTACTGGTCCAGCAGTCAGAAAGAGAGGCTAGGGCCAATTCTATGGATGGCTGTGAAAATCAGGACAGAGGCTTTGAGCTAGAGTCTATATTCAATGGGGAGAATGGAGTAATGATGAGATATGGCCACCAGCTAAGCAAATGGGCTGGTGCATTTTGTAGCACTTGGTGTTTATTCAAGACGTGTGGTTTTCTTCCTAGGTATAACAATTTGCAGTAATCAAGCTCAGAAATGACACATGCTTGGATCAAGTGTGTTCTGGAAGGAATTGGGCATTGTTTACCACAGTGGCTGTTTGGGAAGCAAGTAGAACTGAAGAGTCAAAAAGGGACCCGAAGACAGAGAATCAACTTAAACTATGTCAGATGCCCTAAATTGTGTGGGATGTTGTAGAAGAAGCAAGTTCTCCTCAGTGAGCAAGTTCTCCTCTTACTGTCAGAATCACCTCCATCTCACCTGGGTTCTACATTAGCCAGCTGCTCCTCATCCAGGCATTAATTTTGATTAGGCATGGAGAGAAGTAGGGGTGGGTGGTCTTTACAGTTGACACAAAGGAGATATAGAGCTTCTGGCTCTTTAGTCCACATTGTTTCACCAGCCCTCCCAATGCCTTTACAAAGTTGCCTCATAATATGAGGGGAAAGGATTGAGCTGGAGGCGAGGAATGATGGCTTTGAGGTATGTGACAGGGTTGAGACTCACCACCACAGCACCCTCCCGCTGGTTACCTCCAAGAATTAGCTCAGTTCATGGGGAGCGCCTTCTGCTGGTAGTGTCCCATCAGTTATCTGTTCCTTGATGGTGTCTGGACCCACATTGCTTCCCACTCGGCAGCATCCTCTTAAGGCCACTACCCTCCAGCAGTGCCCCTTAGTCTGTCCTCACCCCCTGCTGAGGGGGGGCAGTTAGCAACAGTCCTTGCACTGGCCAACCACAACCTCCAAAGCCTAGCCCTTTGTCTAAAGGGTCAGTTGCAGTTTGTTTCCACCAGCCTACTGCATGGCCAAGTGCAGTACAATGGGGAAGGGGCGACCCAGGCCCACCCTACCCACTACTCTGAGTCCCAACCCAGGGACCCTTTGGTGGCAGCCTTCCTGCCCTCCTCCTCTCTCCTTGTGCACCTCTCTCCCTAGGCCCCTTTGCACCAGCTAGGCCCTGAGCGAAGGGCCTGCAGCCTGGCAGGTAGCAGGCTGAAGTTCCCTTCTACTCCCCCAAGCCTGCCCAGTGCTGCGCCGCCCCGCCCCGCCCCGTCCCGTCCCGTCCCGTCCCGGTCTTCTCACTCAGAAGATAGACCTTCCCCTCTGAAAGTCTGGGAGAGACTGCCTGGTGCTCTTCTAGGCAGCTTTTATTATAGGGCCAAGCTAAGCCCTGATTGGCTGTCTCCAATCTCAGCTCTCATTGGCTCTCAGTAAGCCCTTTCCTGATTGGGTGTCGGCCTGTGCAGCATCTCTGGACTACTCTAGCCCCCTCTCACATGGGGGTGGGGTAGTTGCCCCACCACAAAGTATAGGAAGGATTGAGTCTTTTAAGTTTTTCTCTTCATACCATGGCTCCTTGGAGGCAGGACAGGAGTAATTGATGATCAAATGTACCAAATACAGCAGAGACATCCAAAAAGATAAGTACAGATGAATGTGAGGTGTCATCCATAATATTACTTTACAGTGAGGTGCTGCAAGAAAATAACTGCATTTGGTGTGCTGCCAAAGACACACAGAGCTGTGCAAATAACCAATTTTTCGGTTCAGTGGACACTTTCTAAGCAGAGAATAGTGGTTTTCTCTTTTTTTGTGAGTGAATGAAGGCTTTTTTCCCTGTCTTTCCAGGGCAATCCTTCCTTTCATATGCTTGTTGTTTATTATATGAAACACCGCTTCTGAGGGATAAAATATTCTATAGTTTTTGCCATTTGAAGACACTGTGTGGCTCCTTGCCACTATTTCTCCTAGCTTCAAAACTGTGCCTTGTGAGTCAGCCTGTGAAAATGTGCCAGAAATCTGCAAATTGCTGTCTTTGCAACGAAGAGATTTTATTTTATTTTTTTATCCTAGCTATTTCAACTCTGGTATTAAAAGATCATCTCTGACAAACACAGAGATGCTTTACAAGATAATGTCTGTTCCCTGGGTGGAAAGTAGCTCAGTTTCTATATTATTCTCAGCAATAGCTAAGCGCCAGTCTCAATTTTCAGATTTGTGACAGGTAAGGGAATTACCACTGTGCTGTGCCTTGCCAGCCTGTAAATCTAGTTGTGAGCATTCCAGTGTCACGCAACTATCAAATCAGAAATGTGACAGTAATTGTACAGTTTCTACTTTAGAACACTACTGAGGCTTAGGATGTGTCTTCAAATAAACATTTCAGTCAGCAGGACTTGATGCTCCATAATTGTACTGAATTTAGAGCTTTGTACTGTATTTCCTAAAGACCCAGAGGGGTCACATACAAGACCTTGCAATTGTTCTCAAATGCTATTTAAAAAAAAAAAAGGTAAAACTCAGCAGGTACTAGGAATCTTCACCAAAAAGAAGCGTTCAGAATCACAACCCCCTTGTCCTATACGTGAGCTTGGAGAGGTGAGATGGTCGTGTACTGCTGTTTGCTATCTGCCTATTTCAGTTCTGCTGCAGTAACTGCTTTGTGTCAACTGCCTGTGTGGATCCCCTGTGTTTTGTTGTGTGTTATGCCATAATAGACAGATTATGATAGTGTTTCAATACAAAACCTTTTAGAGATGTTTTGCTGTGCTGCTGTCATAATATTAGATAAACAGAAAGTGCCCAAAAAGGCTTGTGCCTATCCGGTGGCTCAGTTAGCAGGACATTCCATATCCTCTTGTGCAATGGGACTCCGGAAAGGGAAGATTTTTATTGTGTATATATTTACACTTTATTTTTATATATTTATATTTAAAACAACCTCTGTGCAAACTGACTCATTCCTCTTTCCTGTGCTCTGGGTAGGGGTCTCAGAGTGTGGGCTCCTCTTCTGTGCCTGCCTGTTCCTCTTCAGGGTACTCTGGGTTGGGATCTTGGAGCATGGGGCTCCTGCTCTGTATCTGCTGGCAAGCCAACCTGCTCCTCTTCACAGAACTTTACGTTGTGACCTTAGAGGAGATCTTTTCTCACATGACCACTTAGTAGGCTGCCATCATCTTATTCATCAGAATCATGGTTGTGAAACAGAGCCCTAGTTCTTGTTCTGTGACCACATACAGGCAGTACACTCCTGGGTGCTGTCTGCTGTGCACATAGATCACTGGCTTCACTTCAGTGCCAGCTGGCAAACATAGTCGCAGACCTTCCCACCTTCAAACTCGCCATGACTGAAAAGTAAACAACTTTTTTTTCGTGTTGTGCTTTCATTATAAAGGTTTTTTTTAATGTAAAACTTGTTAAGGATATTTTCTCACTGTGTACATTAAATAAACTTATATGTAAAAAAAAAAAAACACTGGAAAAACAAATTCCCTCATGTATAACTACAAGTGCTCTCCTCCTTGGTTGTCAGCAGCATTTGAACTCTAGACCTTCAGGTCCCCAGCCCAGACCTCTGCTACTCAAGCTAAAGGAATAACTGTTGGACTATATGTGGATCAGGAAGGTGTGAAAAACATTTTGCAAGAAGGTTACACAACCGTTTGCTAGACAGCAGCAGAATTTTGGTGATCAGGAGCCCTAGGGTCTGTTTCTGGATTTGGGAAGGAAGTATGGTGTAGTAGTTAGATCAGTTGTTATGTACTGGATAGACAAACCCCTGAATTTAACACATTCATTCTGAGAGGAAATATGATTGAGTGGGTAAGAGATGGGTTTGCCATATTTGAGATATTGGTGGATTCTATTCACAGGTCTTCCAGAGGAAACTTTATAATAATACCAGAAAGAGACAGTCAGGAGAACCCTTATGCATATGTATAAATTACTGTTATTTAATTACATTCAGGGAGCTGTAGAGATTAAAGGATTTTTTTTTCAATATGAAATGTTAGTTGGAGTCATAACCTGCATTCCTTCTATTAAATGTTAAGCTAAGCTGAACATAGGAAATTTAAAATATCTTATAAGATCAGTGTATAGTGTTTTGCCATACAACAAAACTGAGTTTAGTATGTTGTTCGCAAACACTACTACACTGATTTGTGAGGAGAAAACATATTTGTATAAAAAGTTAAAAACTTAAGTACAAAGGGAAGAAAATTCCTAAATTCTTGCTTGCAACTATGCAGACAAAGCTTACTGAAACCAAGTACGATTTAGAGATTTTCTATTAATAATGATAAAATCTCTCTAACAAGAGTATTTACTGCTTGCTTGCATTTCTGTATTAATTGGGGGGAAATAATGAGTTTAACAAACCTGAAAACAGCAGTACCTCATACTGTTTTATCAATTTGTGCTGGTTCTAATTATTTCTTCTAACTCACAAGTGTGTTAGCCCATCTGCAGACCTGCATTTATGGTAGCAAGTTTCTGTTCAAGTGTTTTCCACCAGCTAGTAGCTGATATTGAGAGCTCTTTGGTTCTTGTCCTGACTCTGCTGTTTGGCCCTGGGATGAGGTTAACCTTACATAGTTTATTTGTTTATTTGTAAAATGGGTATAAGAATTATTTACTTTACAGAGGCACTATGAAACTTAATTCGTTTGAAAATACATCGAAACACTCTGATAAAAGACCCAACAGAAGTATGAAGTATTTTTGTTACTCAGGTTTACGTGTAGATAAAGTGCTTATTAAGGTCCTGACCTGCAAATGCTTATGCCAGCGGTAGGCAACCTATTGCACGCATGCCGAAGGCGGCACACAAACTGATTTTCAGCGGCACTCACACTGCCCTGGTTCCAGCCACCAGTCTGGGGGGCTATGCATTTTAATTTAATTTTAAGTGAAGCTTCTTAAACATTTTAAAAACCTTATTTACCTTACAGACAACAATAGTTTAGTTATATATTATAGACTTATAGAAAGAGACCTTTTAAAAACTTTAAAATATACTACCGGCACGCAAAACCTTAACTTAGAATGAATAAATGAAGACTCGGCACACTGCGTCTGAAAGGTTGCCGACCCCTGGCTTATGCACATATTTAGTTTTACTCTCATTCATTGTCCCATTGACTCCATTGGAACAACTTTATGTCCATGCATAAGCTCACGGAAGTCAGTAGGACTATTCACGGGTATAAAGTTAAGCATCTGATTAAGTGTTTACAGGATCAGGGACTAGATAAATATTCATTTGAATTAAAGAGAGGGTGAACTAACTGCTTGCAGTCCAGGTTTGATTAGGATTCATATACTTGCATTCTAATAGGAGGTACAATATTCTAATTTGCTGCCCGTGATGGCTAGTGTTTTATTCCGATGATTACATCTCATCTTGAATTTCTGTTGTACTTAACCACCACATGCATTTTGTTACCGTTAGTCTCAAGGCTTGGTTTCATGCAAATGCCTTCAGTAAAAGACAGAAAAAACTAGGGAATGCAGAGAAAAGGTGGGACGGAGAGAGATACAGAACACATGATACATAATCCTCATTGTTGCCCTTCAAGATTTCAAAAAAAAAATTCCGTGAGGGAGCAGTAACTCTTTAAGGCATCTGACTGAATTGCAAAATCATTTACCTGTGAGAGAAATCTCGTTGAAAACAGGTTACTTCATTCCCCTTGCAGCTCTCATTGGATGGGACAGTCTTTCTTATGGTAGAGCCCAGTAGACCAAGGAGCAGTGTCACATTCTTAGTTCTGCATTAGAAATATTCATCAAAAGTTTAAACAGCTGATGATTTCATGTGTCATCCCAAAGAAGATTGTAAATGAATTCAGGGTAATAATCCTACCCAGAGATAGATGGGAACTATAAACAGAGCCATTACTCTAGTTTCAGACAAGCATTGCAGTGACAATCTTCTAATGGTGAAAGTAACCATCAAATCCATTTTACAGACCTGTCCACCCAAAAGCTGTCTTTCCTTGCAGGAAGGAGGAGTGTTATTTTTTTACAGGAACTCAATGTTGTTCAATAGAACACACTCTGCAGGGCAGAAAATCCTATGCAGCAAATAACGTTAAATAGACAGGATGTGGTTTATTGCTAGTGCATTGTACAGTTTTCTTCAGGTGCTGTTGAAGATCACAATAAATATGCTGTGGATAAGAGCCTTGTCCTTAGAGCTAGGTGGATTCCATTGAGGATGCAAACCCAGTTTTATATGGAGATTGTTTATTTTTATTCAGAAACTGCAGTTTGCTTTATATGAATCAAAATGGGAACTAAACCATTCTCCAACCCCCATGTTCATGGGTTATACTGTTACTTGATCATTCTTTAAGGACTGAGTTTGTTCTAATGTTAGCTAGCCGTTCAGAAGGGAGGAGCCTTCAGTAGCTTTTATTTAGTATTAATGAAATTTCTGTTAACTTTTTTTTTCAAACATTTTTCCTTTTTTCTTTCTAAAATGAGTTCAGGATTTGTCAAGTATGCTAGCTTGACAGCCATGGAGACTGCAGGTCTGCAGTCCTGTACCTTTCCACACAACGTACTGGGCTACATAGTGGTTCGACATTTCCTACACCCAACTTGCCAATATACCTCAGTCCTGAAGTACGAGGAGCTCCTCTAGGGATGAATCCATCTCCATGGCTAGTCCTTGGCTTGAGACCCCACAATTAGTGCCACATTGTATAGTATGTTTTTATGAGGTTTGCTAGGGATCAAAACCTGGCCCCATTGAAGTCAATGGGAGTTTTGCCATTGACTTCAATGGGGCCAAGATGTCACCTCATTTTCTGAACTGAGACTACCAACTCATTACACACATAACTCAGCAGCTCTCAGATAATAACAAGCTACTTGGTACATGAACAAACCATTGACTCTGTAGAGAAATGGAATTTACCCATCCTCTGAGAGAGTTTGGATTTAAATCACCCATTCACGGGCATTCATACTGGTTAGTAGTCTATAGTTCCAAAGTACTGTGAAATGGATCCTCTCTCAGCTTCTTCCATCCATCGCTATATTTTTAACAATCTTTCCTGTCTTTCTAGCCAGTCCATTTTGTGGATTTCTGGGTCATGTCATGGTGATTTCCATGCTACACCCGAATTTGCTGGGATGTGCACATTTTTAGAATTCCATTTTATAAAACTGTAGCCCAGGGCTTGGTTTTATCTTTTCAGATATACTATTGCTTCCTATGATGGATTCTGTGTGGCTAATCAAAGCATTGCTGTGGGTGTTCAGGAATTCTACTGTTTCAAAATATTACTGAATAATAGGATAGCCTGAATAAATACTCCATTCCTATTTCATGTGAACAAGTCTGCCATAAGCAATTTAACTTTCATCTCCATCCATATCTGAGCTAGTTTGTTTTCCCTCACAGGCAGATTGCTATCTTTCATGTGTCATTTGTCATCTGTTCTGATGTCCCTCTACGTGATATCTGCACGAATGCTCATCACAAGTCTCACTAGTTTAATATTATCACATTCTCTGAAATTCTAGTCCTTGGTTCAGAATTTAGTTTGGTTATCAAAAACTACAGAACTCCGTTGGTTTATAGTTTGTCCGAAATAATATGTTCTCACTTTTAACTAATACCTGGTTCCATCCATACACAGAAGCTCAGGCTACTGGCTTGTGGGGTTTTTATCTGTACTATTTTAACATTTTTCTTCTTAATTAACTAGGTCACAAACCTTACAGAGTTCTTAATTTCTGCTCACTCTTTCTTTAATATTAATATCACACTTCTGCAAAGCTCTTTTATTTTTTTTTAAAATAACAGGTATTTGATCTGCTAATGAATGGTCTTTTTTTAAAAGAGGTTACTGTCAGTTCCCTAGCAAGGTCACATTTGTGTCTTGTTCAGTTCCTTCTGTTGTACAGTTGTATATATGCTTTTTCAGAGTAAATTTGTTCTCGCATAATATTAATTGTGGTTCCTTATAATTTTTTTCTGTTGTCTAATACTACCTCTTATAATAACTATATGTTCTGCTATGAAGTTGCATCTTATAATGTCCATTCCCTCTGCCTCAGTGCAGGAGACTGGACTAGATACCTCTTGAGGTCCAGCCCAATATTTCTATGATTCTGTTATACCATCTTCAGTAACATGTGTATACTTGTGTAAATTTTGATTCTGGCTCCATATTTCAAATGCTGCAAAGTTCTGGGGTTTTCTGTTCAGCCCTTTGAAGAGAAGAGAGGCACCAGGGGCTCTGACATGCTGATGGATACCATATAGAACTTACAGATAAAAATACTTGCAAAATGCAGATCCACATCTAGATCCTAGCCTCCTCTCACCCCCTACTTTGGATAGGAAGGAGTTCAGATCTATATATAATTGAGAATTTTTACGCTGTGCATTTTACTCAGCACATTTACTCAGTGCATTTTACTTTTGAGGTATGTCTTAGCAAGCCACCATTAAGATGTGAAGTAGCCCCATAATGTCCGGGTGCATTATGTAATACTGAAAGGACCTGATGTTCCACTTTCTAGATCAAGGGATTGCCAGAACAGTAAGAAGAGAAGAGTTTGTTCTCTTCATAGATACATCAGACTGCTTCTGCTGGAAAAGTACGTCCCTGAGTCTCTGGAAGGAATGTAATCGATTGTGCATAGTCTGCTGAATATTCACATCTGTGTATTTCTTTCAATTATATGGGCACATTGGGTGCTGTAACACTATATATGTCAGATCCTTAGAAGTATCTAATATATTTTATTCTTAATGGCAACTTCTTAACCAAGCTCTGTGCAGGATTCAGATCTCCCCAAGAATGCCAGTCAAAAAATGGAAACGATTCTGCCATTGGCCTTAGGTAAAATTGTTTGGTTGATTGAGTTATTGAGTTTTATATTGTTCTAATATAAATACACATTAACCGATTCAATGTCCTATTTGAATACATTTGTAAGTCTTTTATTAAAAGTTTCAGATTCTGTCATTCAAAATTGACATCAAATTTTCGAAACCATTTAAACCAGAGCATGAATTAGTTGTAATACAAATGGCAGATCAGGTATTTCCTTATCTTCTAAGTTAACAGATTCTAAAGGGAGATGTTATGTTATCAATGAAGTCAGGAATAAGTAGCATGTTGGCAGTGAAGGGCGTAAGTAATATAACAGTCTTTGTCGAGGGCTGTTGCTTCCCTCTTTGCAGGTGAACATTTTGTTTAAATGGGAAAACAAATTAATTGATTTCCACAATCTCTTGTTCCTGTTGTCTGCAAGCACCTCCATCCCTGGTGCACAGGAAGTATCACAGACTAAGGGAGAGAATTTTGGGAGCCCCTCTGCAATAGTGGAAAGATGCATATCTTTATCCTTTTAGTACACAATGCATTTATAGCAAGCTATTTCACAAAACAAACTCCAAGATCCACAAGTCTTCCCATAGTATGTGTGCAGGCATCCATGAACACTGTCTTTTATATAGCTGCATTTTCTCTAAGAATGACATTTTTTCATGCATTTGTGTTATCCATTTGACGTCCAAACGTGAACGTTGACTGAAGTTGACAGAATTATATGTTAGAAAGTCAACACCGGTGGCTTCTTCCTATTTCCATGTAGTACTTATGGGACAGGTAAATCAAACAATAAGGTGTTTAGGTTTTACCATGGAAGCACATATTTTTTTTCAATTTGTTCTAATTATTATAGTAACATGCATAGTACATTTCACAGTTTATTTTACTTCTTCATACATACATAATTGTTTTCTCCCTTACCTAGAGTTGCCAAAGTGTTTCAGAGCAGAGGGACCACCATTTTATCCACCAAAATCTTCCCAGGGCATCTCCTATAATTTTACATGGGCAACTGTGAAGTCCCAAAATTAGAGGGACCAGGTATGTGAGGTAATATCTTTTATTGGACCAACTTCTGTGAGAGAAACAAACTTGTTTTTCTAATATTGTGAGACTAAAATGGCTACAACAACACTGCATGTGCCAACAGTAGCATTTAGAACCGCTCGTATATCAAGCATTACAGTACAACTTAGAATATAACCCACAGATGTCTGTGTCAGGATGGGTAAAGCTAGACAGGTATATGCTCTCTTCCAGATCTTTGACTAAATCAAATGAATCCAATTTTAAAATTCCATTACAACCGGTGAAATTAACCTCCTGCTTGTACTTATTAAACACTAGTAAAATAAATGCTTTGACAATTGCTGTGCCCATGACTACACAGATGCACCTGTGAATTCACCTACTGTAGCAAACCTGTGAATTCATGGTAAAAATCTGGGCCCATTCCTGGTTTGGAATACCCAGCTATTTATTACCTTTCCACTGATGATCTAGTTTCGTTCTGAAGTGCTACTCTGGGACAGAAAATATTGCTGTTTTACCTACACTTTATGTATGAAACCATCACGTATCTGCCACTGAGTTACAATACTGTGTATTGCTTTTTTATCCACAGACCACGAGTAATTGGAGGTTGGATGTTTGTTTGTTTGTTTGTTTGTTTGTTTTAAGTTGAATGGCTAGTCATGTATGACTTAAGGAAAATCAATTAACTTTTAACAGTTGTTATGACAAGGATGTAGAAAATTATTGTCACCCGTTTGGTAAAATAGTCTTCATTGATAATTCAGTCTAGACTATTTTATATTTGATTTCTGATGTCACTTATGCCATTTTTATTTGCATAATCTAAACTAATGGACTTCTGTTATCACCTTAGATTGGGTCAATAAATTAATAGCTGGACTGACTGTTTCCATCAAAAAGAGGCCCAGCAGATGTTTATTTCTAGTCTCTGTTATGTCTACAGTGATTCCAGATATCCTAAATCAAATATGTCTTCCCTTTACTCTGCTTGTGTTTGTGTACATGTAGTATATCTCATGCTTCAGAGTGTAAACAGATCACATGCAGGGATGAGGAAGGAAATTTTGCCACCAAATACAATTCTACATGTGCACAATTTGTTTAATGCATTATGGGCGTTTTTCATTCCTGTGAAGTATCAAGTACACAAGACCCTAGAGCAGATGGACCAGTAGCTTGGTCCAATATGACATATCCTATGAATTAAGCTCTCCCTCCCCCATTTTAGTAAAATTCTACCTGAGAGATTATCCAATACTGTATTTTCTGAACCCGCAATAGGAAGTTGCTCATGAGGGGCGGGGGGTGTTTGTCTGAAACCTTGAAGACTTCCACATAGTTCAGAATACCCAAATTCTAATTATTTTAGGTATTGAGCACAGTGATGTTTCTTTTTTTGTTGTTGTTCATAAGGTTAGCTTTTTTCTAGATAACGTGAGACAATAAATGGCAGAGATGTTCTCATTACTGGGTACAGAAGCTGTCTGTGATCAGCACTGCATTTAACTAAATATGATTAAAAAGGGACAATTTTCCTTGTGCTTGTCCTTTCATTGTGGATCCGCTTGTGAGGAAAGATGCTACCTCCTATGACCAGGTTGTTAAGTGCACACAGATCCACAAATCTCTCTCCATTCTCTCTCATCTCTCCCAAAGCGTGGGTCCCCATGACTTGTTCGTATCCTGTGTTGTCAGGTCCAATTTTGGCA
>NC_133777.1:55286577-55410686 GCF_003597395.2 Chelonoidis abingdonii
ATCAGAAGGAGAAGGTGGGGTTGGATAGGACATACACTACGCAAGCAGCCAACTAACATCACCAGACAGGCACTGCGGTGGAACCCCCAAGGCAAGCAGAAAAGAGGCCATCCAAGAAACACCTGGCGACGCGACCTTCAGGCTGATAGCAAAAAAATGGGCTATACCTGGAACCAGCTAGAGCAAATGGCCGAGGATAGAGGACTCTGGAGATCTGTGGTTGGCAGCCCATACCCCGATTGGGGTGACGGGCATGAGTGAGTGAGTGAGTATCCTTTCATTGCAAATTGAAACTGCTTGTTTGCCTTTCATCAGCCTAGTTACTTAAAATGGAGTGTAAGTGCTCTTATGCTTTCTAGTGCAAGGTCCCCTGGCAGGGCTGTCAACTCTGTTGATTAAAAAAATCACTGTAAAATTCACATTAAAAAAAGTATCAGTAAAAATCACAACTTAATTTAGGAAAATATGTTCTTTACTCTGAGCCTGGTTTTGCTTCTGCACTGTGCACAGAACTTCCAGTGACTTCACATGGAGCAGTTGTGAGGCCAGGCCTCTCTTCTGTTTGTTGGCTTATGAAATGTATCCCTGTGATATTCTGTACCTCAGGGAAACATCCTACACCCCCATGTTCATCCTTATAATATGATTGTGTGGTATCCAATGCAAAGTTTGTCATGTCAGGTGTCTTCAGAGGGCTCATGATGCACTGAGCATTGTTGTTATAGTAATGTTATATTATAGGTTGTAATTTTATGTATATAGTTATGAGGTTGAAAATGTGTCCTTATGACTTAAAACAAGCCCAGAAAAAACTCTCCAAGAGTTCACAACTCTCCAAGTTCACACCCCATCATGGTATGTATGGGACAAACCCATACATACTCACAGGAACAAAAGACACTGGTTTAGCAGCAACAAAGGATCCGTTGGACTCTCAAGAGAGTCAGCCCCCTTCCTTTGGTCAGTCTGGAACTACGATGAACTAATGCTCACTTGATTCTGAAGGGGAGGGCAAAGCCAAGAGGGAAGAAAGAACATGATAAAAGCGAGAGATGTTTGCCATGCTCTTTCTCTCTCTTCCACCTCCATCTACAGACATCACCACCAAGTGACTGAAGTGCTGATAAAAGGGGAGATCCTGGCTGAAGGGCAACCAGCCAGCCTGTGGTGAGAGGCATCTAAGTTTGTAAGGGCACTGGAAGTTTTAAGATCAGCTTAGAATGTGTTTTGCTTTTATTTCATTTGACCAAATCCAACTTGTTATGCTTTGACTTATAATCACTTAAAATCTATCTTAGTAGTTAATAAATCTGTTTGTTTCTTCTACCTGAAGCAGTGTGTTTGATTTGAAGCATGTCAGAGACTCCTCTTGGGATAACAAGCCTGGTACATTTCAATTTCTTTGTTAAATTGATGAACTTATATAAGATTGCAGCGTCCAGCAGGCGTAACTGGACAGTGCAAGACGGAGATTCCTAGGGTTGTGTCTGGGACCGGAGATATTGGCGAGGGTCATTTGGTTGCACAATCCAAGCAGCTTACGTGCCAGAGGCTGTGCATGAACAACCCAGGAGTGGGGGTTCTCACAGCAGAGCAGGGTAAGGCAGGTTCCCAGAGTCAAGGATTGGAGTGACCTAGCAGATCACCGGTCCAGATAAGACCAGCCACGTGTACTTAACTGGTAAAGCCACCAATAAAATGGATAGTGTCAGCTAAATAGAATTCAACAAACCCCCCAGCAAAAAGGAACATAATCCCACTTACCCTACTCTGTCAGTCAAAAACTTGGCTAAATAACTAGTCACTTTTAAAATTTTACCCATAGTCGGTCCAAAAGGGCAACTTCTCCAAAATCAATGAGAAAAAATGAGTTCCAGAGCTAAGCTCTCTCCGTCAAGGGCACCATAAGTGAAATTGTGTCCTCACTGAAGTCAATGGCAAAACTCCCATTGACTTGAATGGGACCAGGATTTCACCACACAGCTCCAGCTTCCAGACACATAACTTTTGAAGACCCATCATCAAGAGTTCTTCAGCAATTCCTTTTGCTTGTTTTAGATACAAGGAGCAAGGTGGTTTCTAAGACAACCAGGACCTAAACAATATGTGACTTCAAAACTCAGAACCTGACTTGAACTGCACCCAGAAACAAAGTAGAAACTGATACTGCTTTTGAATACAGTTGTACTATAAGCTCTAAGAATATGATCCAATGTCTACTGAATTTCTGAATTTACTGAATTTCAATCTATGGAAAGTCTTCCATTAACTTTAATCAACTTGGGATCAGGCCCTAAGTGACAAATGCCCCTGAGTAAGTGGGCAGAGGGAGGGTTCTCTCTGAACCTACGTGGCTATTTATAATATGTGCTCTCAATTTGTAATTGTTTTGAAATGGGGGTAGATTTGTAAAAAGTGTCAGACAAAAATTGAGTCCAAAATTGCTTTGGCATCATCATTTTCCAGATGGTGGTCTAATCCTTCCTTCAATGTCAGTTTTAGCTGAATGAGAAGTCCAACACTGTAAAATCAGTGGAAGTTTTGCCTGAGTAAGAAGTGCATGGTCTAGCCCTAAATGGATTTACTGGCCTTCAGGGAAGAGAATGCATTGAAAGTTTGTGAAAACATTTCTTTGCCAATCAAAAACTGATGTGGTGTTAGTATGTTGAGAATGGGATTGAGTGCCTGGATAAAGGAACCTTGAAATAAGGCTAGAGTCTAACAGGCTACCTGTTTTTGTGATACAGTGCAAGAAAGGGGATGAATTAGATTACATTTAAGTGTGTCAGAGATATGGCCTGAATTTGTCGTCATTGACTATACTGGTAGCCTAAACAACAAGATCTATCATTTCACAGGAAGTTAGACCAGCAAAAAGAAATGCTAACCACAGATTGTGTCATCTGCCATTAGTAATGTACAAGGAAGATACAGAAGAAACTTTCGTAGTAAATGAGTTAATTCAAGTGGCAGCAGCAACATGAGATGAAAATGTGCATGATATATAAAGTATCAAGTTCCATAATGGATGGCTTATTTACTACTTTGGCTGTTTTAATACAGACATCTTGCCTAACTTCAAATTGTTCTAAAAAGGATTAGATATAATTAATGCTGTATGACCTCTTTTTTCCCCCCATTTTCAAAGAATGTAGAGCTGTACATCTAATGAGGACCCCTGAAAGGCCTATTATGTCCAATTGTCTCAATTATGCAAATAACGCTGAAATTTTAGGAGAAGGGAGGGGACACTTCAAATTAAAAGTTTCAGCTCTGCATTTAGCCTTTCTGCAGTGCTGGCATTCTTGCAGTGAGTAGAGCCACTGTTTGAGAGAGAAAAGAAGGTTTAACAAATTGGAGATTTGGGCACTATCAAAGTAGATTTGTTGTGCCTTGTTCCACCAAGAGATGAAAATACCCTGTGGGCAGAGAGATGGGTCATGAGACTTCTAAAGGATTACCTTCAAAGGAGTCATGAGATTGGTTTAAACAAAGAAGCTGCTCACATGGTTATCATATGAGATTCTCTTCTTAAAGTGGTGGAAACCCATCTCATTGGGGATTCTCAGGGACTTCAGAGAGGCTGGAAGTCCTAGCAGGAAGATGAGAGAAATCTGAACAATAAAAGGAAAGGTGGAACAGAAACTGAGTTAAATTTAACTTATTTCTATTACATGTAAATCATATTTCTAAATCGGAACAAAACTTTCCGGAAACAAACAGGTAGGATTTTTGACTTGTTTAAAACTACTTTTCTGTGTATTTTTGACCATCTTCTATTGTGCGTTCTTTTTTAATATGATCAAATATAATTGAGATTTAGGTTAAAAAGATGCATAAATAATTATGCTAAGTTGGGTGCTATCACAATACTACAATTAGGCTACTTCCTAAACTTTTCATTGTTTGTTGTGAAGGAGGTGTAACTTGAAATAGGAATTGCAAAAAGGAAAAGGGAGAACAGGGCAACTTTCAAAATTAATTTTGTAAGTAGTTGGAAATCTGTCTTTAAGCTATGTTTCAGAATAAGCAAATTATATCTGTAGGACAATAACAAGGAGAGATGCTGTCGCTGTTAGACAAATATATAAAATATATTTTTCCCCACCTGAGTGTGTGAATGCTAAGTTGGCACTATATTTGAGACAAATACAAAAAGAATGCTAGTTTGGCTGGTGGTTTTCTTTTTTCCCAAACTGAGTGAAAGTCAATCAATAGTCTTTCTGTTTTGGAACTCCATGCTGGGTTCAATACTCACCCTCTGATAACCAAACTTTCTTCTCTTTAACTGGGTTTTATCAGATTCTGATGATACTTGAGTATTATGGAAGTCTGATAAGTGGAAAAAGCATGATTCTGATTCAGGCCTGCAGTGCTATCTGTTCTCTCTTACGAAGAGATGAAAAACATTTACCTCACCGGTATCCTTTCTAGTTATAGTGTTTCTGTATCTCATGGACCAGGTGGTGCCTTCTCATGATAAAACACATAGGAGGAGGCTCTGAGGGTCAGAAGTCTCAATGAGGATCAACTCACTGAGATCCTCCCTCACAACATCCCAGAAATGGCTATGGAGCTTAACAGCAAAACTTGCAAATATGGTGGATCCATGGTTCAGGCCAGGTTCAGCTTTTGTTATCCGTCAGCTCTCTGGCAGCGTGACTCCAATGCAACCATGCTACCAAAACCTACCATAGTGGGTCCAAGGTACCCAAGGAGGAGCTCCACAGAAAAGGTAATATCAATCACCGGGGCAATTATCTTTTTCTTGTATTCTGCCATGGGGCCAGAGGAAGAGCCATGCGTATCAGCCCACCACTGCCTCTGACCCACTGGTCTTTGGAGTATGTTTTTAGAGCTTTATACATGCAATGTTCTAGTCACAATGGGCCCAGCCTGCTGTTCTTAGTTATTCCTTACTCAAGCAAAACTCCTACTGACATCAACCTCCATTGACCGCAATGGAATTTTTACTTTAGTAAGGACTGAGAAAGGGTTGACCCCATCTGTTGAAAGTTGTCTTTATTTAAACATTTTTAAAAAAACATTTTTGAAATTGTCTGTTGCTTTCATATTCTGGGATGATTTTGAACTTGGAATATTCAAATTTTTAGAAAGTTCTCAACTAGTGTTGGCATTTTCCAGAAAATCCTTTTTTATATAATAGTGGTTTTATTTTGTTTGTTTTGTTTGTTTTTAGCCTCTGCACAAAGGAGTTTTAACCATTGAGTTCCAGTGTTTCCATTATGGCCGCTAAAAGAATGTGGGGAGTGTTTCTGTGCTATCACAGCAGCCTAAGGGTTAAACGATTTGGAAATTCTTTGTTTTCAAAATAACAAAAGGCAGCAGGGCACAAAATGCAGCCAACTCTGCCATGACATATTCGATTATAGCTTACGTACCAACCAGTGTCTGTAAAGTAATTGCTTTACTGAGTGTAAAATTAGCCACAGCAAGTAGCAAATTCTCTACCAACAGAACTATTTAGCAGACTTTTGCCTGCAGATTCTTGCTCCCAGGAAAAAGTACAGCATGGGCTGCAAATTAGGGTTAATTTCCTAAGGGACCAAATTGGTTAAACAGTATATAGCCTGACTGCAAATATACAGGGATGTGGGGGTTGAAATGTATGTTTGTGCAACTTGTTTCTAGAAGAAACATCAATTTGTGTGTCATACAGACACTTGAGATTAAAGTTTATTGTATTTTAGGAGTCATCCTTCTCAAAAAGTGCTTTTTAAAAATGTTTTATACATTTTGATTATAAATAGGAATTTTACTATGCAGTAATTAAATGATGTTCATATTTTACAGCATGCCTAGCATTAATTTACATACCAGTATTCTTTCGCCTTCCAGATCTTTTAAAATATAATTCTAAATCCTTTGAAAGACTGAATAATTCAAATATTGAATTTCCCCACTCATTATCATCCTTGTAATGTTGGTGCTTGTGCATTATGAGATCATAGCAAAGTGAGGATAGCTTATGGGGAATGCTTGTTCAATGCACTATGCAATTCCCGCTAGTACTAATCAGATCTGTGCATTTAGGACCCAGTCTTGCAAACGCTTACATGAGTAATCCTTACTCTCACAAATAGTCTAATAAAGTTAATGAGGCTACTTCCATGTGCATAAGGGTGTCTAGGATTGGGCCTGTTGTTCCCTGTTGAATAAAGCATCCTATTTTAATCACAGAGGTACAGCAACATGTATCATGAAATCTTGCACCAGTGTCTTAGCGTTAAAGTCTGAAAATTAAAAGGTAATTAAAACAGAATGATTATCTTTTCGTTCTGAAATACATGCACAGGTATCTCCTGCATTTACCTCTTGCCATCTTTTTAATTGTTACAAACTAAGATAATACTCCAAATTTAGCATATAGCAGCACCTTTTCCAATTTATCAAATCCTTGCTGTAGTAGATTTACTTTCTAACACACCATGTTCATAGTGTCCTCTTTTAAATTATCTTTTCACCTAAATGAAAGACTGTGATTAATCCATTCACATCAACAAGGCTATTTGTAGGAGCATATATTAATTATTCCTATCAGAATAATTTCAGCTTGGTGATACCAGCAGTATATCTTTTGTATGAATTCTTGACCAAATATAAAAAAGTATGTATAAAAGAAAAGATATAGGGCCAAATCCGCACTGCTATAAACTGGCATAGCTCCACAAGCGTCAGTGGAAAATTGATGTAACTTCATTGTCGTCAGTGGAGCTATGCCAGTTTACATGAGCTGAAGACCTGACTTATAAAGTTGCATTTTTTAAGTAATTTATAATAAAGAGGGTCAGCATAAAATATTAAACTGCCAGAAAGGCCATCCTTTCAGGAAATGTAGCCACTTCTTTGTAGAACACAAAGACATTAAAATGCCCTTTAGAACAGGAAATCTGAAATAATAAAATCGACGTTTAAAACACCATTTTAATAAAACCTAAAATCTGACTCAAATGCACAAAATTAAGGATGTTTTCGTTTAAGGTTATCCCTTTGTTTTATTTTCATTTATCTTGCTGGATTTAAGAATGATTTCTTATAGGTCTGTATTCTGGGCCCTCGAACAGTGGGAAATCGCCTATGACATAATGTAACCTTTTAAGAAAAATATCCTGGTTCACGACTGGCTGAAAACAATTATATGATGAGTCAGCATTATTGTACTACTCTCTCGAGATGAATAATAATATGATCTCAAAGAATATTAACTATCAGATCCCAAATGCAAATCTGTATTTCCAGGCTGGCTCATCAGAAGTCAAATAACTATTCTTTCTGGGATCTGTAACTTCATCTCCTTTTTAGAGTGTGACTTTTAAAGGAGATTATTCCAAATATTTCTGATTTTTGCAGGGCCCAATTCTGCCTTGATCCTGGAGGTAAAACTCCAGTACAAATCAGTTTCGCATCTGTGTAGCTGAGATCATATTGGTTTTTATGACTGTATGTGTAAATAACTGCCATGGATTTAGTTTTCAGGCCCCGATTCAGCAAGAGACATAAGCATATACACAACGTTAATTATATGAAAGTCCTATTAAAGTTACACACATGCTTACGTCTCTTGCTGAGTTGAGACCTTATAAATATCAAGAATTTGTCATTTAAAGCACAATATTTTAGGGTGTTGCATAGGATAGATTTTTCCATTTAATACGGGCTATCCAGCTAATCGAACCTCTAAAAATTCCATTCAATATGAGCCTGTATTAAACACACATTTTTTTAAAACAATAATATATGCATTTGGGACAGTTTTACCTTCTGTTACAGAGTGTGTGCAGCAAAGACACTGTTTGTTACTAGTGGAAGGACTGCTAATTAATATGATGTAGAACCCTTTGCTAAGCCTCTCCAGGTTCAGCTAATGTCGTCATCTATCCCTAACTGAGATTTAATGCTTTTACAGCAGAATATAAATGTATATTTATGCTGTACCCTATGGAGTCGCATCCTGCAAAGGCCACACTCCCTCCATTCCCATTGATTCCACCTTGCAGCACTGGACACTTTGTGACAACACTGTAATAGGTGGCGCTGGTCACTCTGCCTGTTATGAAGGTTGCTCAACTTTTCCCATTATAAGACCCTGTTTTCAGATTATTTAATTGTGCCAAACTTGAATCAGTTAGGCTAAACTTTTCCATGCTGAGTGTCTACCTCGGGCTGATATTTTTTTTAATAATTTCTTTTTTATTTCAGCCAAAATAGTTCATTCTTTCTGAGAACAAGGCTAAGGGAAAATATTGTTTACCCCATTTTTAAAAAATTCTGGCAACCTTGTCTTTGAAAAGCTGTAATGCCCCCATGCTTTGGAATGAGGATTTAAATTTGGTACAGGATGGTCTGTGTGTCAGGGATTTGCCTTTTGCTGTCCCCTTGAAAATCTGTCATACCACAATTTCCACATACTTAGTCGAGACTTAGATTGTAGCAGCTAAAATCTCTGAAGATTCCATTGTCACTCGTCATAGCTCCTTTATGGAACTGTAACAGTTTACATCAGTTGAGGATCTGCACTGAAACCAAGAGAGGCATGGCCCAAGGAAACTCACACTATCTATAATGACTATTCAACTATGCTTAATACAGTTGGTCACTAAATGTCACCATTGCTCCATCCAGATATACAGTAACTGAAAATTCACAGCACCTGACGATGAAATAGAGAGTGGAGGGGGGAAAGTGCAGTATGAAATTTCCAGATGGGTAGCTTGATTCTTACATCTCCTTCTCTCCAGGTTCAGCTAATGCATACTGAAGTCTGGTGCCAGTTCTGCTTGCTGTCTTAACACAAAACTTCAATGAGAGCTTTGCCCAAGTAAGGACAGAGGATCAAGCCCTGTAATTGTTTAATCAGACTTTACAAAACAGTCCAAATAACTTTCATTTCATTTTACCAGCCAGCTGGAGTGAAATGGAATTTCCTCCTCAGACCATGTATCAAACATGAAAAATATTTGTTTACTAATTCAATAGTGCTACACATCTCTGGTCCTCTACCTGCCTTTCTCTGAGTATGAGTAGCAGGCTGCTTTGTGGGCTCTCAGTGCACAGCAAAAAGGACGGTGGCTTCTCTAACATTAATTATTGCTCAAATTTATTTTTAACTATGGTTAACTATTGAGCATATTTTGAAGGCCAAGGTCTTATTACCTGCATGGTCTACATACTAAGCAACAGTGGTCTCCATTCTCACTGCAGGATACAAGGCCCTCTCATTGATGGCAATGGGAACTACTCAAAACCCTGTGGTGGGAGAATAAAGCCCAATATTAATTAATGTTCTTTCCAGACATAGCAGTAGATTCGAGGCTGGAAGCCAAGAATTAGCAAAGGTTTTGTTTTGTTTTACCTTAATTGAAGAGACCTTTGTCAGTTTTCACAAAGGAGAATAAATATGCCACTGAGCATTTGAAATGCGTCTTTCCAAGATTCGGTTTTGATTAGAGCATTTTGTGTTTGTAATAATAAGCAGTTTTGAACTTCAATGAGTTTAGATGTTGCACTTTTGTGTTTCCTACAGATCAACAGAAAACCTACAGAGAGCTTTAGTGGCATGATCTTGCTGGCAATACCTATTTTTGTCTCAGCATAAATATACCCACTGGCTCTTGGCCTGAAAACTGTAGTTAATCTGTCATAATCCTTTCAAAATTCTTCTGTTCAGAGGCTGTTAAACAGTATTTAGTTTTTCCAAATCACTAGGGACAGTATGCCTGCTTATATTTTTCTCAAGAAACCGAATAAATTCCCATCCAGAGTGATCGTAGCAGCTTTTCAGAATTGTGCAGAATCCATATCAAATAAGTGGGTAAGGTACCTATTTTCTGACAGTGGATGTGTCTGCTTAAGTATTTGCACTGGGTTATAATCAAGCTCTGAGTAAGAAGATTAAACAGACAAGGGCAGTGAAACTTCAAAGGCTGACCGAACGTGCTTTGTGAGTTTTTATTCCACTGATCTGTAATGCCTGCTTTTCCCTTCCTCTCATTAGCACTAAAAAATAAGCCAGCAGTACATCATGTATTATTTGTATGTGGTGCATTCGAGGTGTGGGTGTGCAGTGCTTTTTTAAGTGCAGTGGCAGATAACAGACTTTATTAAAAATAACTATAGTACAATGAATGCACAGCTGGAATTCAGATATACTTCAGATAAAGCTCACTTTAGAAACTTAACTGCAAAAGTTTTCCTTCCAAACATAAATTAGGAACAGAGAGCCTTAGACTTCAGGTTCTTGCTCCAGATCGTAGCCAACTTTAATACTTCTCTGTGAAGAAGATCAAGTAGCAATAAAAAGTTGGCTCTCTTTGCAGAGTAAAAAGAACAGGGTGAAATAACAACCTGCATTGATGGTGTGCAATCCAGTTGTTCTGATGATTGTCAGGTTGTCTTTTCAGTATTCTGTGTGGAGAAGTCACATGCACAGCATCGCTTATCAACACATCCTGAACTTATCTCCCCTGAAATGCTTACAGTAGGGTTTCCAAAACTGGGGGTTACAGATCTCTCGAGGGGTTCATGGAGCGGATGTATCTATCTATCCAGGCACTTACATGGCCCTCATTTCTACAGTAACTGAGCACCCAGAGAGGGGAGTTATGAAAGGTCTCACACACAAAATTCAGTATATTTAAAATGGCAAAAAAATGGATAAGCACAAGCCTGGAATGCCGTACCCCTTTGAAACCTCTACATTGATATGAGTACCCCAGCTAGGGGTTGGTGTAGACTAGCACAGCACGTGTGCTTGTGAAACAGGCTGCTAGAGACTCAGCTAGTGAAACATGATTAATCTCTTATGGGAGGATGGTTATGTGGGTGCGCCTGGATTTACCTAACACAAAATGGTACAAGTCCAATTAAAAATGTTCTTTAATGTGTACCACAAAGCACAACTACCCATGCACATGAACAACAGCAAAATGTGCTACCGAACTGGATGACAGCACTGCTGAGCATCACGTAACCACATTGCATCTATCATTCAATCTGTAGAGCTCACTTCTGGCCAAGGGTTGATTCAGAAAGATTGATGGTTTCAAAATGAAGGTAGCAGCAACAGATTCCAATGACAGCTCAGAAAAGCAGAAGTAAATGCAGCATAGAATGACACATGGGTTTTATATCAGTTGATTTGAAACCACTGGTTGTAATGTGCTCTAAAATGCTGGCTGCTGCCAAGACCATGATGTTTTCAAAGTTACTGCAATATTTAAAAAGGGAATATTGAATTGGATAGTGGACTTTTGGGGAAAGAAAGCCTGAAGCCTGGAAAGACATGATTACTCAGACTGGCATTGTCAGTAGGAATGCCCTTCAAACATCTTATCTGATATCTGTACAATCATGTAACTGCAAAAGTCATTTAACATTACAGAAAATCTTAGGCTTTCCTTCACAATATACATGGTTTCAGAAGTTCCAGAGGCTGAAGCAGCTATACACGTACAAGGAGAATGTTCATTTAAAATGTTTGGAGAACAAATATTTCCATTTTTATTGCGAGCACCGTATTGCAGTTTACACGGATGGTGCCAAAGCAATGTATGGAGGGAAATAAGTCCAGGCCATACTGGTCCACAGCACTCTATCTAATCCCTGAGGGCTGCATTGTTTCAGATTCCATCAAATTCCCGATGCTAAGAAAATGCCTGATAAGCTGTTCCATGTGGTTCATAAAGCTGTAGTGAATTTCATTAAGTGCTGTCTAATGAATTATTGACTTTTGCAATGCTCTATGATGGCAGGGGTTCCATTCACCAGCAACTCCCTACATTTTGATAGGAAGTAACTTTTACCTGGTACATTGATAGCTTGACTGTTTGAAATAAGAGCAAGAGTATAGGCTTTTCTAAATGACCAACTCTCTCTCCTTGCTGGTTATTTAAGTAATTATTCTTTGGTGACTTGTTTTTGCGTCTTTGGGGACTTTAGTGAAGTAAACTCTTCTCTCCAGGGACAGAATATGAATTTCATCCAGAAGACAGGTTTATCCATATCCTTGAATTGTGACTGTGGTTAATATTTTGTACCTCTTTAAAATCAAAGTATCTTTTTCAAATCTTCTTACTTAGTTCATTTTGGTGTTAGAATGGTGACAAAGTTTTGCCTGCTCAGGGTCAAGGTTACAGGTTTTGAGAATGGGGATCACAAGCACAGAGTTTGGGAAACCTTGGTATACAGCTATTTCTGAGCTATACTTTCCATTCATTGTTTTCAAATCTAATTGAACAATGTTGCTGCAATAGACTTTCTAATTGCATTGCACAGAACTGTGGCATTGTTTTAGCTCATCTAGAATTCCTGTTTGAAAAACATTGTGAGCTTGATATGATGAGTTCTGGTTTGCATTTGCAGGGAAAATGGTCCTACACAATTCCAATTTGTCTTTATAATTAGTGTCCTCCTTCCCTGCTCCCACTATGCCTTGGTGAAGGAGTTCATGCTTTCCTCAGTAGATGAGAGTACCCTATTAGAATTTAAGGAATCTATCCTCCTGAAATGTGCATTGTAAATATCTCATTTGACAATCAAAGCTATATTTCAGGAAGGAAACTAAGAGGTAGACATTTTACAGTATCGACCACTCAGCAAATATATCCATATTTTATTTCCCTTTTCCTATTTCAGGGTCAAAAGGCTTGGATAGAGAAGACCTTTTCAAAAAGAGAATGCATCTACATAATTGCCAACAACAAAGATATTAACAGGTGACAATTTTTAAGCATTTACATTGGTAGATAAAACAATACTTATCACTGAAGTCAATGGAATTGTTCTGAATGTACATGATGTAGCTGAAGCTGATTTCTATTCACTGTGCTTGAGGGAAAGAAGGCAAGGGAGCAAAAATGAAAGTGAGGCAGAGGGCTTGTCTACACAGAGCAGCAGTGTACGCTGGGGTGGGGGAGGAGGAATTTCTAAAACAAACTGATTTGTTGCTCCATGTGGAAACTGGAGTTAGTCCATGGGGAAACTGCTGGAGTGCACTAAAAGTACCGTAGTGTGCTTTAATATAGTACTGTTAGAGACCAGCAGGGTCTATGCCAGGCCTGCACAACTCATAAAGCAGCGAGGGCCATAAGAAAACAGCTGAGGGCCAAAACCCACCACATCCCTCAAAAAACACCCCTCCCAACACTGCCCAGCCCCCCGAAACACCCCCTCACCCAACGCCACCTGGTCCCGCGGAAACAGCACACACCCCCAGCACCACCCCACCGAAACAGCAGTATTGAACCTTGGTAATATATTATAGCGGGCCCCTAAAGTAATATAATTAAGGTAAAAGAAAACTGTCTTTTCACTAGAAGTAGAATAAGATCTTCCCCCCACTTTGTAATCAATTGCCCTGTTGAATGAATGAGGTGCGAATGAGGAAGGCATGGAAGGCAGCACCTCCAGACAGCTACAACCCTTGATGAGGGGATGGGAGCCAGACCAAGAACAATCAGACTTGTCAAGTGGGCTGACCAGAGAAGAGCAGACATACTGACGGCCTCGGAGGTTAGAAGCAAGCACCTTCCTTTGGGAACCCCTCTTTGCATCATTTGGATAACCCCCAGCCCAGAGAAAAGCAGCAAAAAGGACCAATTTTTATGAGAGACAAGACCAGTAGAACAGGTCAGCCACCAACTCGCTGCTTGCTTCCTCAACCCCCCAAGTATAAAGCCCCCTGCCACTGCCCGCCCCCTTGTCTCGTCATCCCCCCACCCCTCCCAGCTCGCCTACTCACACCCCACCACCCGCTCACCTCCTCAGCCCTCTTCTCCCCCACTGCCAGCTCATCTGTCCCCCTCCACTGCCTGCCTGCTCAGCTCATCATCCCCCCAAATCCCCGGCTCGCCTACTCGCTCCCCGCTGCCCGCTCGCCTCCTCATCCCCCCCACCACCGCCAGCTCACCTACCTGTCCGCTGCTGGCCTCTTACCTTCTGCCACTGCCCCTGACTCACCCTCTTGCTGCTGACTCACCCTCAGTCTTGCTGCTGACTCACCCTCACTCTCAGCCTGACACTGGCTTCTTTCACCACCCCGTCCACCCGCCAGCCAGCCAGCCAGCCGGCTGGCCAACCAGCCAGCCGTTGGCTTGCCCCACCCTGCCATTGGCTTGCCCCACCCCGCCGCTTGCCTACTCACCCCCCATGGGCCGCACAGTGAGCCCATGTGGACCGCATGCAGTCCGCGGGCCATGTGTTGTGCAGGCCTGGTCTACGCAGTGCAACACATTAATGCGCTTTAGAAATCACACACGCTAAGGTGCATTACTGCACTGTGTTGACAAGCTCATACACTTGCACACTCTGCATAGAACGGAAGAAAAGGAGCAGAGAGAAGGCCCATACCGGAGGAGTGGAATGAGTGTTAAGGGAAGAAGATGAAGATAAGGCCAGAGAAGCAGAATGTTGCAACTCCTTGGAGATTTCATAAAACCAGAACACAACTTTACATTGGATTCTGAGATCGATGAGAAGCCAAGAGAATGGTACAATCCTGGTTCATGAAGCAAGGTAGCATGGCCTTATTGTTCTGGATGTAGTTGTACTGTAATACTTAGTATTACTGCTACTGTATTATCAATTGGCTAAATTGTGCCCTGCTTGAGTGGCCTCTCAGAAGTGGAAGGGGGTTCAAGGTGCCCCCTTATGCTGTTGCACAGGTTAGCCACATTGTGTATAGCAGCAGAAAAAGGGAGACAGGCTCCACAGAGCTGCTGTTTTCCCCAGCACAGGAACCAGACCATCAGGGTCCAATCCTCTTACAGGAGTGATGTGAAACATTTAGTCCTTAAGCACTAAGCAACACCTGTGAGCTGGTACCTCTGAAAAGTGGGTTTGGTATGTGTGCTTAGGTATGGCTCAGAGGAGGTGTTTCAGTGACTTATAGAAAGTTCTATGTGCCAGATACAAAATAGGTAGGGAAGCCAGAATCATGTGTGTCTGAAATCTAATTTTTTTGTTTCGGGGGGAGTTTGGTTTCTTTTTTTAAAGAGAACACTATGAGATATTGGAGACAATATATTCATCGTCAGTGCAAAATCTAACTTTGGTTTCAGGTGCTGCTGTGGCCAGCTTATTAGTCAACATATTCCAATTCCTCCAAGTACAGCAGCTAACAAAAATGGAGAGGAAACAAAGCAATTGGAACCTCAGCCAGAAAAATGGACCATCAGTAAACACACCCAAACATGTCCAACAGATGCCTATGGAAATCTTGAGTTCCAGGGAGGTGGACATTCAAATAAGGCCATGGTAAGGAACAGAACGCATGCTATACAAACATCTGTCATCTAGATCCCCAGCTCACTGAGGGCCTGATCCAAGCTTGACAGTGTTGGAGACTAGAGTCCTGTGTCTTTCAGCAGAGCAGGTATAGTATACGTAGCCGCAATCCAAGCTTCTCCACTCAAGCATTCCTCTGTGCCTGATCGCTGTTCTAGAAAGAGCCACTCCTGAAATTGCTCCTTGTGCACATTTGTCCCATGGCCTCTCTATAAGACTGCCAAATGAGATACTCTGGGGTGCAAAGGAGAACAACATATTGCAAAACCAATAAAAGTTACAGAAAACAAACACATATGGTTCTCCCATCCCCATTTAATAGAATGCCTGTAGTTTAAAAAGAAATTGCCGTAAGGTCATAATTTTAGAAGTAAATATAATATAAAAAGCCGATGCTTAAGAGGTAGAAAAACTAACAAAACAATGAAATGTTGCATAAGCCAACTTTGGCAATGCAGGTAAGGACTCTAGTTTGGTAGTCAAAACAGGATTCGATTAGTTAAAGAAAACATCTTGATCTTTTTCAGGGAGGTAATTTCCCCTAGTTCAAAATCCTAATGAAAACTTAGTACTTCCCCTTTCCAGCTCAGGCTGGGATTTTTAAAATGGCATCCTGTTTTACTTATAGATTTCATAGATTCCTATACTCCAGGGCCAGAAGGGACCACTGTGATCATCTAGTGTGACCTCCCGTATAACAGTGGCCACAGAACCTCCTCCCACACACACACACAAACTCCTAGAGCATATCTTTTAGCACAGTGTTTCCCAAACTTGGGACGCCACTTGTGAAGGGAAAGCCGGGCTGGTTCGCTCCAGGCCAATGGGAGCTGCTGGAAGCGGCGTGGGCCGAGGGACAGAGCAGCTCCCATTGGCCTGGAGCAGCAAACCATGGCCAGTGGGAGCCACAATTGGCAGAACTTGCCGACAGGGCAGGTAAACAAACCAGCCTGGCCCGCCAGGGGCTTTCCCTACACAAGCAGCATCCCAAGTTTGGGAAACACTGTTTTAGCAAAACGCCCAATCTTGATTTAAAAATTGCCGGAGAAGGATAAACCACCACAATCCATAGTAATTTGTTCCAGTGGTTAATTACTCCCACTGTTAAAATGTATGCCTTGTTCTGAATTTGTCTAGCTTCAACTTCCAGTCATTGGATCATACATTATATCTTTCTCGGCTAGATTGACTACTATCAAATATTTGTTCCCTGTGCAATGAATGGCACGTTCTCAGCTCCTCAACAGTGGAGCAATGCGACTCAGGCTTACTAATTCTTCTCATTACAAGCAATATAGAAACTTTGTGATACACATGTTTAAAAACCATTAAAATCCTTCCTTGCTCATTTTAGACTTGTTGATTCCTCAATTCTCAGTCAATGGAAGGTATCACAAAGAAAACAGCACTGTAATATTAAGGCACTGTTACAAACTATTTTGCAGTATATACGTGTGTCGTTTGACACCAAACCAGATTCTCTGCTTCATCTCATGGTGAAAGACTGGCAACTGGAACTTCCCAAGCTTTTAATCTCTGTCCATGGGGGCCTCCAGAATTTTGAATTGCAACCTAAATTGAAACAAGTATTTGGGAAAGGCCTGATCAAGGCTGCCATGACAACAGGAGCCTGGATTTTCACTGGAGGAGTTAGTACTGGTAAGAAATTACCATCTTCTGAATTTTACTTATGGAGTAAATGTTTCTACATATGGTCTTTCTCATTGGTAGAAGACATGAAAGTGCATAAGTGATTCATAGGTCATATGGTCAGAAGGGACCACTGCAACCATCTCATCCGACCTATTGCATAACACAAGCCATAGGTCTTCCCTGAACTAATTCCTGTTTAAATTAGAGCATATATTTTAGAAAAAATCTAATCTTGATTTAAAATTGCCCAGTGATCCACAACGTTTAGTAATTTTGTCCCAAAAGTTTATTACCCTCTCTGTTAAAAATGTGCACCTTATTTCTAGTCCGAATTTGTTCAGTTCTAGCTTCAACTCCTAGCCATTGGATCTAGTTATGTCTTATCTGGTAGGTTGTAGAGCCTACTATTATCAAATTTCTGTTCCCCATGTTGGTACTTATAGACTGTGATCAAATCACCCTTTAACATTCTCTTTGTCATAGTAAATGGATTGAGGTCTTTGAGTCTTTCACTATAAGGCATGATTTTCAATCCTTGAATCATTCTCCTGGCTCTTCTCTGAACCCTCTCCAACATCCTTCTTGAATAGTGAACACTAAAACTAGATAAAGTATTCCAGTAGTAGTCACACCAGTGCCAAAAACAAAGGTCATCTAACCTGACCTACTTCTACTCAAGATTTTCCTATTTATATATCTAAAGATCACATAAACTCTTTTTGGCTATAGCACTGGACTGGGAGCTCATGTTCAGTTGATTATCCACCATGATCCCCAGGTTTTTTTTCAAAGTCATTGCTTCCAATGATACAGTCCCCCATCCTATAAACATGGCCTGTACTCTTTGTTCCTGGATGTTATGAGCTTATTGAAACACACATGACTTGCATCCAGTTTATCAAGTGATCCAGTTTGCTCTGTATCAGTCACCTGTCCTCTTAAGGACATAAGAATGGCCATAGTGGGTCAGACCCATGGTCCATCTAGCCCAGTATTCTGTCTTCTGACAGTAACTGGTACCAGATGCTTCAGAAGGAGTGAACAGAACAGGGCAATATATTGAATGACCTAAAATCTCATAATGCCTGTATATAAATCCCTGGTACGCCTACCCCCTATCTTGAATCTGCGTACATCTGCATACAGATCTGGTTGCCCCCTCTCAAAAAAGATATATTGGAATTGGAAAAGGTACAGAGAAGGGCAACAAAAATGATTAAGGGTATGGAACAGCTTCTGTATGAGGAGAGATTTAAAAGATTGGGAGTTTTCAGCTTAGAAAAGCGATGACTAAGGGGGATATGATAGAGGTCTATGAAATCTTGACTGGTGTGGAGAAAATGAATAAGGAACTAAGATAACACATGAACTAGGGGTCACCCAATGAAATTAATAGGCAACAGGTTTAAAATAAACAAAAGGAAGTACCGTATATACTCGATCATAAGCCGGTTCGTTTATAAGCTGACCCCCCCCAGATGGATAAATAAAAATGGAAAAATTTTATAACCCGTTCATAAGCCAACCCTATAATTCAGGGGTCAGCAAACTTTGGCTCTCAGGCCATCAGGATAAGCTGCTGGTGGGCAGAGATGGTTTGTTTACCTTGAGCATCTGCAGGCACAGAGGTAAACCTAAGTAAACAAAGTGTCCCAGTGTTCCAGCTGCTTACCCTGACAGGCTGGGACAGCAACTGGTGGGGAAATTTTTTGTGAGGGAGAAACTGGGAGTCAGGAGTAACTTCTGTGACCACTCCCCACATGACCCTACTTCTAGCCTGGGACCCCCACAGTCTCCGCACCCCATCCCTTCCCACCTTATCTGGGGAGGATGTCTCTGGCCTGGCTGGAGCTGCTCCAGCAGGCTGGGCAGTGCAGCCACAGCCTGCTCTGGTGGGCCAGACCGGGCAGCGCGGCTGCAGCATGTTCCAGCGGGCTGGATCGGGTGGCGTGGCCACAGCATGCTCGGGTTGGGCCGGGTGGTGCGGCAACAGCATGCTTGGGCTGGGCCAGGCGACACGGCCACAGGATGTTCCGGCGGGCCGGGCAGTGTGGCCACAGTCTGGTCTGGGGGACGGGGCCAAGCAGCACAGCTGCAGCCTGCCAACCGTGGAGCTGCAGTTGCTTCGGAGACTTGGGGGAGAGCAGCATGGCCAGAGGTGGAGAGACACTGGCCCCACCTCTTCGCTTCTGGCTCTGCTGGCTGTGCTGCCTCTCCTTGCTCCCTCTGTTGGGGGAAGCGACTGTGTCCCACTTCTCCCTCTCTATGCCTGTTTATAAGCCACACCCCTTCTCTGGTACGTCCCTTTTTTACTAAAAAATTCGGCTCATGAACGAGTATATGTGGTACTACATCACACAACACACAGTCAGTCTGTGGAACTCTTTGCCAGGGGATGTTGTGAAGGCCAAAAATATAACAGGGTTCAGAAAAGAACTAGATAAGTTCATTGAGGATAGGTCCATCAATGGCTATTAGCCAGGATGGGCAGGGGTGCACCACCATTCTCTGAGTGTCCCTAGCCTCTGTTTACCAGAAACTGGGAGTGGGCGATAGAGAATGGATCACCTGATGATTGCCTTGTTCTGTTCATGCCCTCTAAAGCACCTGGCACTGGCCGCTGTCAGAAGACTTGGATACTGGGCTAGATGGACCACTGGTCTGACCCAGTATGGTCATTCTTATGTTCGTCCAGTGGATTCACTGATTTTTTGCCCCACTCTTCATTATTTACCACTTCCCCAATTTTTGTGTCATCTGCAAGATTTTGTTTTTTTCTGAGTCACTGATAAAAAGGTTAGAAAGCAGAGGGCCAAGAACCAGTCACATACTTTCAGATTGTAAAATGTAATTGTAAATGGGGAATCATCACTGTCCGTCAGTTTTTAATCCATTTGATGTGTGCTATGTTGATACTGACTGAGCTTCGACATATTCAAATGTAATTTCTTTTAACCATATTTCTAGTATATGGTGGGCAGGGTTAATTACACTGTATCTTTATAAATGGTTATTTCATAGAAAATGTATGCAAACTAAGGGCCTGATCCTGCATTATGATGCAGGCAGGCAGATCTCTGTGCCTGTGTGGGGGCCTCTTTGACAGATGTTTTATAGGTATATATTACATGCCCTCCTAAGACACTCACAAATGTAAGATGGTGATTGCTCTCGATGAGAACAATTTTTAAATAAATAAATGTTTGATTTATTAGATATCTATCATCTAGCTTGCTACCGTATCTCACACACAAGAAGACCCCAGTTTTGCCAAGACTTACCAAGCTTTGCCAAGACTTAAACTAACACACTGTGAATAGTCACACTAAAGCCAATGGTACTAATCACAGTGTGTCAGTTTAAGCTCCAAATGAGAGTCTTTGCAGGACTGGAGTTGAAGTGACTTCAGTGGGGCTTCATGAAGATGCAGGGTTCACCCACACACATTACAATATAAGATCAGTGCCTAAGAAAGCAACTGGAATAAGGATGGTTTCTCTCTTTGTGATCTACTACTTCAAAGTGTAGTCTAAGTCCAGGTACTCCTAGGAGGCAGTTACCTGCCTCAGCTTCAGTTTTGACTGTTTCACTCCATTTCTAGTTTCCTGGACTTCCGAGCAATATCTGAATTATTGCATTTCCTCAAGCTAAAGTAAAGTTGACTAATTTTTCTTGGTGTATCATAAGTCATAGCTATTAGAAGTGGTAAAGTCTTATTTGGTCATTTAGACCCATCTCCTTTTCCATACAGGATTATTTTCCATTGTATATTATCCAGAGCTTTGTCAACTTCAGTTATAAATTATTCAAGGAATGGTTCTTTCATCAATACCTTTGGAAGGCTATTCTAAGTGTGTCAACAAAATGAAGAGACAACATAGGACGAGGGGTGGTGTTATAACGTTTTTCACTCGTATTTTATGGTTTTTATATTTAAATGGACCCTATCAACTTGAAACTCACATTTCCCTGCAACAAAACTTCTCTCTCTTTTACTTACAAATAGCACCTAAGATTGCTAGAACTGAAAAAAAATAGCAAAAAGTACTTTTTGTTATTTTTGTTTGTTTTCTTTGTGTATTTTATAGTGCTTTCTCCCCCTTGATGTGAAGACGCTTGTATACAGAGCAAGGGAGCAGAAAACTGTTTCATATAAAACAAATTAAAGATTTTTTTTAAATTTCAAAGCATATTATTTAAAGGATGATTTTTCAAAAACTAGAGTTTTCTGAAAACAGTTTCAAAAATTATGTGTGCCTTTCAAGTATATTATGCTGTAAAGTTAGAAAAAGTAGCTAACTACTTATCAGCATTTCAGCATAAGCCTCTGATGTGGCTTATGACACTTATGCATAAGTGTCAATAATGAATTTGAATGAATTGTACCTATAGGAGTAATTCGCCATGTGGGAGATGCCTTGAAAGATCATTCTTCCAAGTCCAGAGGACGAATCTGTGCCATAGGAATTGCACCATGGGGCATTGTGGAAAATAAAGAGGATCTGATTGGGAAAGATGTAAGTCTCTACTGTAAGAAAACTCTCATAGTGGGATATCAACTGTGTAACAAAATGCATGTTTCATCTGTTTGCAGTTCTTGTGTATTTGTGTTTTTCTCTCTTTCCAGAGTATTTCTAGAGCTGAAATTAATGTACGTTATTCTAACATTCTCCATCTGATTATGCTCAAAATGTTTTGCTGAGGAAAGGAGGAAGAAGGTAACAGTAGCTGGGCAGACACGTGGCATCTGCTCCATGTACAACGAGGAAGGGAAGGAGCTGAAGATGATAATTTACCCTTAGTCTCTCAATGGAGACATGAGAGAGGGTATATTTGTCATCAGTGTTCTAAGGGTTAATAGATGTTGATTGATTTTAATCTTGAATTCAAGCATATTGCACGTGGCTCTGTGATCTCCAGCAGCTACTACTGATGACACAAAGGACAATTCATGCAAGCTATGAAGGTGTTCTGTTTTCAGCACAGCTATAGATATAATTGATGTGTCACAGATAGACGATGCCTGTGTTCTTCTAGGAAACTGATTACTCTTTAGAACACTTTTTCAGTAAAGATATACTTAAGATGTATTCATTTCACTTGTTGCCATACCAATACAAAATAAGTACAGTATGTGTAGCTAAAAAGGTACTGCTTTAATGCAAGTAGCAGGAGCCTGTTTTTTGTGTACTGGAAACTGCTGGGTTCTAACCCCAATGTTATATGCTGAGAGTTTTGTAGACATCCAGGGTGCCCATACATGGGCAACACAAAGGATTCATTATAGATTGGCACTCAGCTGTTGAATATGAATTACTCGGGGCTCCACGTTATGCAGAAGAAAATTTTGGCAAATTGGCTGAGGGAATTACACAATACAATGGCTATGGAGAAGGTTTTTAGCACTTGTAAAGTAGCAAGTGAGAGATCCTTTAGTTACTGGCTGGACAGCTAAAGACAGGTTGTTGTTTATTTCAGATTATACAGGCCTCTATTAGTAGATGCTCTTCTTGGTGCGGCATGTCGTTATTTTGAAAATTGTGGCTGTGGGTTTATTACATGTGTATATATAGTAGTAAGTAAAGCCTTTTTTTCATCTTTATGCACATATCCCTTTGACAGGTGTCAAGAGTTTACCAAACAATGTCAAACCCTCTAAGTAAGCTCTGTGTGCTCAACAGTTCTCATACACACTTCATCTTAGCAGACAACGGCACACTTGGTAAATATGGAGCTGAAGTTAAGTTGCGACGTCAACTGGAAAAACACATCTCCCTTCAGAAAATTAACACACGTAAGTTCAATGGGAGATTGTAGACAAACTGTGAACATTAATATCTTGAACGAAGTGAATTTTCAAAAAAAATTATTTTTGTTGGACTGAAATTTAGATTTTTTTGTGCCGGTTGTTGACCAGAGACTGAAACTTATTCAGATCAGTGTAACTGGAACACAAACATATGCTTCCTGATTACTAACACAGAAGGCTTGAATCTAACAGGATGGGAAACATAGAAGAGTAAGGATCAGAAAAGGAGGAAGGGAAGGTGAGGAATAATAGAGAGAAGGAAATTCAATGACACAAGACTTTCAGTGAAAGAGATTCATGAAGGAAAAGAAAGATAAAGATATTTTATGTACTTCAAGCCAATGTTCAGAAGCCTCACTGAATACACTCTAGGGAATAATGCTTCGTCTAATTTCTTTTAACCAATATTCTGTGAATCTCTGTGGTTCCTGTTTCCAAGAGTGTGCGCTAACATTTTTTATTTCTCTCTATTTGGGTTTGTATCCCCTGAGTTTCGCTTTGTATTTCACAGTCAAAAATTCTACAACTCTTCCGATGAATCTAACCAGAGATTTGGATTTTTAATGAATCTCTAACCTAGGCAAATCTCATCTAGTTTAAGGGTTTCACATGTAAAGTTCATGCAGATCTGGTGTTTACTTCTTCCCCATTATCCATTTCTAAATAATTTATCAGATGCATTTTGTGTGATTTCTCTCAAGACTTGATCAGTGATTTCTTTCTCCATTGAACCTTCTGTAACATCCTGATCTCGAAAAAAATTATAAAAAAGTAAATAGATAAATGGGAGAGATGGCTGGGCTGGTTTTCCTGTGGTTGCCCAGCTGTAATTATTTTTATTCTAAATAATGCGTAGTTATTGAATAATGTCTCAAAATAGGAGGCCGATTTGGGAATCTGCAACTGAGACAAGGGCAAAACAAAAACTACATTCATCAACATGTCAGCTTTAAAAATTTTCTGCTGCCTCTTCAGACATATCATTGAAGTTTGGTCTCTTGAGCTTATTATCAGAGGACTGGAAGTGGGCACACTTTAAAAATAACAGTTAAAAACGTTAATTAGATCTCCTGAGTTTCAGAATTTGGCATTCACCAGGTATGGATTCCTAAACTTTGGCAGGAATAACTAGGCTTGAAAATACTCCATGTTATCTAATAAATATTAATAGTCATTGATTTTTCCCCCTCACTCAAAAATCAATGGGAGGAAAAACAGCATCATTAATAATTTATTGTACTTTTTAAATAGTCTATGATCTTGCTTGGTGGGGAGGTGGGGATATGAGGTAGGTGAGAGAGAGAAGTTAATATGAAATAATAATATTTTTTAGAACCCTGCCTGGATACAAAATTTGTATCTGCATCCGATCCATGGATATAAAGCAGATAACCACAGATTTGCAGGGCTCTAATTATTTTCTCTTTTTGATACCCCCTGATTTCATGAAGGTCTTATGAAATATTTGAAACCTTTGTAAAACCAGGGTTTTGTAAAAATAAACTTTGGTTTTGATGTGAATTTCAGAGAACGTGGAGATTTGGGGTCAGAAAATCTGGTTTTACGTAAGTAATATGATTTTTATTTTTGAACCTGTTAGGAATCAACTTCAGCCAGTGGGCCAATTTGTTCTCTCAGTTGCAACCAGATACCCAGTGCTTTTACAGTGGTGTAACTGAGAAAAGAATTTGGTCCATTACTTTTCAAATCAACAATAGTTAGTATATGTAAAGGGGGCTTTTTAATTTCAAGATTGAAAAAATAAGGTGATTATTTTAAAAAAAAATCATTAAAAATAAAATCTTTCCTATAGCTGAAATAAATCTTAACATTTTAGTGCCTCAAGTAATGATTATCCTAGGGAGCTTTCAGTGGCTGTTATTTCTTAAATAAGAGGAAATCAATTCAAAATAGCAGTGGCATAGGGACTGATAGCAGCTACTAATTAGGGTTTTTAAATGGCCTTAAAAAAGCAGAAGAACATAATAGAGTGTCAGGTAAAGGCTAAAGCACCTTTGTTTTATACACTTCTGGAGTTTGGTTTTCTTCTTTTCTTGTTTAATTGGTGTTTGGTCATTTCACCATCTATAAAACTAAATTTGGGAATCTGACAAAGTACAGGAGTTAACAACATGCTTTGTGGGAAGCCTCAATCCAGTTACTAGTGGCCACATAATTTAAAAAATAGAAGTCACTCCAAGTGGCACTATTTGGCACCCTTCTTGGACGTCTAAGCAGAGATGTGAAAGGCTCAAAGGTAGTGATCAATAGCTCCATGTCCAGTCAGCAGCCGGTATCAAGCGGAGTGCCCCAAGGCTCAGTCCTGGGGCCAGTTTTGTTCAATATCTTCATTAATGATCTGGAGGATGGCATGGACTGCACCCTCAGCAAGTTCGCAGATGACACTAAACTGGGAGGAGTGGTAGATAACGCTGGAGGGTAGAAATAGGATAAAGAGACACCTAGACAAATTAGAGGATTGGGCCAAAATAAATCTGGTGAGATTCAACAAGGACAAGTGCAGAGTCCTGCACTTAGGCCAGAAGAATCCCGTGCACTGCTACAGACTAGAGACTGAATGGCTAGGCAGCAGTTCTGCAGAAAAGGACTTAGGGGTTACAGTGGACGAGAAGCTGGATATGAGTCAATAGTGTGCCCTTGTTGCCAAGAAGGCTAATGGCATTTTGGGCTGTATAAGTAGGGGCATTGCCAGAAGATCGAGGGACGTGATCATTCCCCTCTATTCGACATTGGTGAGGCCTCATCTGAAGTACTGTGTCCAGTTTTGGGCCCCATCCTACAAGAAGGATGTGGAAATATTGGAAAAAGAGCCAGCGCGAGGGCAACAAAAATGATTAGGGGCTGCATTCACGTGACTTATGAGGAGAGGCTGAGGAACTGGGGATGTTCTGAGGGAACTGGGATTGTTTATTCTGCAGAAGAGAAGAAAGAGGGGGGATTTGATAGCTGCTTTCAACTACCTGAAAGGAAGTTCCAAAGAGGATGAATCTAGACTGTTCTCAGTGGTAGCAGATAACAGAACAAGGAGTAATGGTCTCAAGTTGCAGTAGGGGAGGTTTAGGTTGGATATTAGGAAAAAAATTTCACTAGGAGGGTGGTGAAGCACTGGAATGGGTTACTTAGGGAGGTGGTGGAATCTCCTTGGTTAGAGGTTTTTAAGGTCAGGCTTGACAAAGCCCTGGCTGGGATGATTGAGTTGGGGATTGGTCCTGCTTTCAGGACTGCCGGGGAGTGGGGGGAAGTGGGGCAATTTGCCCCAGGTCCCACAGGGGCCCCCGTGAGAATATAGTATTCTATAGTATTGCAACTTTTTTTATGGAAGGGGCCTCCAAAATTGCTTTACCCCAGACCCCCTGAATCCTCTGGGCAGCCCTGCCTGCTTTGAGCAGGGGGTTGGACTAGATGACCTCTTGAGGTCTCTTCCAACCCTGATATTCTATGATTCTATGATTCAGTGGGCATAAAGGCTGAACCAATCTCTGGGATTCCTCCAGATCAGATATAGGATGCATTGGCTGGACAGTGTGGGGAGACTTGACCTACCGCTGTCCATGCTGTGCCTGTTCTGCAGAGAGATAAATTAAATATGCAGGGTTGCTGTTGTGGTACCTTCCACTGTTTCTCCGTGAACTTTTTAAAAAAACAGACAAACTCTTTATGAAAAGTTGATCATTTTACAGAATTAAGAACTTGATCCAAATGCTTATGGGTAGTGAAATCAGACAGCTTGCACCTAATGCTTTTTGCCTTGCATTTTCCTGAGTTGTAAGTGATCGTGTGACCAAGACTCCAGAGACCATGTGACCTGTGGGCTTCCCTTTGTCATCCTATGCCTGGAGTTCATAGTGAGGCAGGGACAGCAAAGGGATGCTCAGCTGTCATCCCTTACATCGGCCAGCCATTTCAACCTAATGATAAAGAGAGCAAATTAATGCTTCTATCTGAAGAGAAAGCATAGATGGATGTCATGTTGAGGATGACATGGTGTATAAGTAAGAAACTAGTCAAAAGTAGCAAGGAGACAATAGCCTGGAGCCATCAGAATATTAATTGGGGTAATAAGGTATTAGAGTTAGTATAGTTCAGGGGTCGGCAACCTTTCAGAAGTGGTGTGCCGAGTCTTCATTTGTTCACTCTAATTTAAGGTTTTGTGTGCCAGTAATACATTTTAACGTTTTTAGAAGGTCTCTTTCTATACGTTTATAATATATAACTAAATTATTGTTGTATGTAAAGTTTAAGAAGCTTCATTTAAAATTAAATTAAAATGCAGAGCCTCCTGGACTGGTGGCCAGAACCTGGGCAATGTGAGTGCCACTGAAAACCAGCTCCTGTGCCGCCTTCGGCACCTGTGCCATAAGTTGCCTACCCCTCGTATAGTTGATCTAGCTACAGATGGACTCTAACAAGATTCCCATGCAACTGAGATTGCAAAACGGATCACTTACCGCATGTGTGAATAAATAGACAGTAAGTAGCAGTACCGAAGAAAGTTGGCTTGGAGACATTTTGCTTGCTTTCTTTTGAGGCTGTGGAGAAACATAGGCAATATCTTTCACGCCATCACCCAATCATGCACATCCTCCATTTCTTTTCCTGAAGCTTCCTCGCTGCTCTGGTTCACTGGGAAGCCATAACACAGAATTCACACACGTTGACACCATTCCACCTATTTGAAACAAATCCAGTACCGTTACTGGTGTTTAATGACACATCTGTTTCTTTTACAGGTCTGGGACAAGGTGTGCCCGTGGTTGGGCTCATAGTTGAAGGGGGTCCCAATGTGATCTCTATTGTCCTGGAATGCCTGCGAGAAGAGCCCCCTCTGCCCGTTGTGATCTGTGATGGCAGTGGACGAGCATCTGACATTCTGTCTTTTGCACACAAATATTCTGAAGAAGGGGGGTAAGATTTTTAGGATCATTACAAAGCCTGTGGACAGATCAGGGCATTGGTGATATGATACTACCCAGTTTGCCTCTATGTTGCCAGTAGAGGTGGATGAAAATTTTGAAATTTTGACACAAGCTTTCATTCAAGTTACAAAATTGGATTTTAAAAACAAAAAGGATAAAATGTTCACGAAAATGTCCTGTTTTAATTCACCAACACATTTCTCAGTTTTCCCATCTTCACCATCTTTCTAGTCTTCTATAGTGTATTCAAATTTAATTGAAATAACGTATCAGAAATCAGTCTGTTTGATAGCTCACTGCTGCATGGTTGTCTATTGCAGTATGCTTGGACGCTATGTCCAGTTTCCCTATCAGATGATGATGAGATAATTGCATTGCTTGATGATGAGGAATCTTTGGAGTCTCTGCTTTCAGATTAGAGAGAGTAATTTTCTGATGAGCTCTTAATTTATCTATATTTTGTACCTTCAACAGTTTTGCTGCTCTGAATGTCTGTTGGTAATATTTGCCATCTTCTTGAAGTAAATGTTTTATGAAGAATCCAATGAAGGTTGGAGGGCTCACATCTTGTGTTACTTTCACAGACCCAAATCAAATCATTTAAACATTGCTGAAACCTTTTCAACTTCTTTATGTATACTTTTCTTTAGATGTCATATTTTTAAATATTCTGTATGAGCTTCCAGGCTTCCGTTGACAAGAACTCAATTCATAGTCCACTTACAAATACAGTACCACCCAGTAGCATAACACAATACGCCCATCCCACTCTCCCCAAAATCCCATTCCTTCAGCTTTACAGAAAAGCATTTGGAGCATTTTAAGGTGAAATTAGTGGTCTTGTAAAATGTCCTCTGGAGATCTCTGGAGACTGAATTCCTTGGCTGATCCTCACATAGAGGTACAGAACATGTAGCTGCAGTGGCTATCATCTCTGTGAATGAAAAGATGGTTCAGGCACCTAGCCATTCAGTTTTTGGCTCCTGTGTTAAGATTTTTAGACATGCATATGGGAACCAATTTTGGTATTGATCTCATGAGAGTACCGCTAACTCTTTTCATTAGTCCCATAATCTTATATCATAAAATAGGAAGATCCTGGATAAATTATATAGTCTCAAAACAAAGAAACTGGACTGATGTAAAAATTCTTGTTGTTTTTTGTTTTAATGACGGCGTGTAATTTATATTATTTTTAGGTATTTTCTCTCTTTTTTTCTATTAGGATAATAAGTGAATCTCTCAGGGACCAGCTTCTAGTTACCATTCAAAAAACCTTCAACTATAACCGGAACCAAGCCCATCAGCTGTTTGTCATTCTCATGGAATGTATGAAAAAGAAGGAACTTGTAAGTGCCATAACATTCATTCACAAATGCCTTAACCTTAGTACAACCCTACCCTTCCTTTCAAATGCCATTTACATATTGTTACTATTTATCTTTCATTCACAGAGTGCCAGAAATGTACATAATGTTTTACAAATATAGACTAACGAAAGATCACTCCCATCCCAAACAAGTTCCAACTTAATGGCCAGATTCCCATTTAGAGGAATGGAAACATTCCAGTGGACTTCAGTGGGACAGATTTGGGCCCTAAAATAGACATGATGGGAGGATCAGGTGCAGAAGGTAGTGAAAAGATAATTGGAGGAAGGATTCCCGGAAGAAGTGATTTTAGTCTTTTGTCTTGCATCCTTTTACAATTGACTTGTCTTTTTTAAGTCCCCGGGAAAAAATTGTTTTTAATGTTCTTAAGCATCGGTGTCATTCCTGATCTATGCTTGCCATGACAGTATTATCCACATCATTGAGTCACACTCCTTCAAGTCCCACAGGGGGAGAAACTCACTTGTAAGGAAAAGAAAATTGTCTAGGATTCATAAATGTATTCATCCATCTTCAATCAATAGTGCTTGTACTCATGGGGTTATAATCTGTTGTTTTTAGCATGCAAAGGGTACCAATGAATGTTTCCACTTGGTTAATTGCAGCTGTGAAATTTTTTTCATATTTTCATTGTATGAATATATCCTCCCTTGTGTCAAGGGGTAGATTTCTAGTTAATTCTTTTGGGTTGCAAATCTGAAGCAGCCATTTTCAAACAACAATGACATTTTAACAGCTTTGTTTTTAACAGCAGTTTCAACTGGCTAAGTCTAGCTTTTTCCATTTTCAGTGTTGTTTTTTCTTTTCTAAATGCTGGTTATTTTTAGAGGTGGGAGTGGGACTGAAATACCAAACCCCTCTCTCCTAACTGCCTGCAGTAACCAGGTGTGCCTATCCCTTTATGATGAGAAAGTCTGTATTTCCCTCCTCTATTTCTTCTTCCAAATGCTTCCTGCTTCTTAGGACTAGATGTCCCAGTCCCTGTCTGCCAGGGGAATATGGGACCTTATTCCCTATTCCAGGATCCTCTGAGCCTGGAATAAGGAATAAGACTCAGAGCATGGTCTGAAGAGAGGCCCCAAAGGGCAGAAGCTCCTTTTTTATTTGTTGGGACTTTTTAGTTAGGATTTCTTGGCTGTGATTTGGCCGGAGGGTTAAGAAACCCCTCTGGAACTGGCTAGTGTGTGAGCTGATACCCACCTTGGGGAAGGAAAATGAGGCAAGGAGCAGGAGTGGAATACTACGCCAGCAGGAGGCACTATAGGACAGCCACACACCATGACAGTCTGATCTCTGTGAACAAGTTGACCCAGCTCCTCAAAGATGTTTAGATGCCTAACCCCCATTGAAATAATTTAAATCCATGGGATTTAGGCACTTAAATACCTTTGAGAAGTGGGACTATAGTTCCCCCTCATAACATGGCACTGTACACTGAGAAGTGTCAGGGAAAAGAAAGTGTATTCATGTTTGGTTTTTTCCACATAGTTATGTGATATCTGCAGCAGTTTGCATTTCCAGAATGGGATCTGATTCTTGCAGATTAAATGAACAAAGATGTTTTAACCCAAGTCTAAATACTCAAGTTTATGCTTAAGGCCCAGTTCATCCACAATAAAGGGAGTACGCATGGAGGGAGGTGCTACTTCTTGTGTGTAAGAGCAGCAGATTCCAGCTCCTGCTCCTTACTCATGCATACTCCACTGACTCAATGGCAATTTTGACTGAATAAGATCCAAGTTAAGGACTTCAGAATTTGGTCCAATGAATGTGTGATGCTAGTGAAAGATTCCATTGGGTCAGTTCTTCCCTCAGTTCTGTTAATGCTGGCCTCATTATGATCAATAAGAGCCTCATCAGTGTAAATGAGCCATTTATGTCTGTCCATCTCAAACTGATATCTGGACAGTGTTATATGGTTAGCATGATAAAGCCATGATTTCAGGCCTGACTGCAGGTAAAATGTACAGAACCCCACCCAACACCATTAATATGAACCTGCATCCAAAGATTCCATCAGGAAATATTCTCAAAATCCTCAAGTCACATATGCTAGTCTGGAAGGCATTGTCTTTTATTATAGAATCTGACTCCGACAGTCAAAGTATCAATCAAAGAATGATTTTTCATAGCCTTTTGCTGCCAAAACAAAATTTAGTAAGTTACAGAAGGAGCATTCAGCAATTAGGGTAAATAATGGGAGTTATGAGACCAATTTTATCAGCTTAAATATTAATCCTGATGTCCCACTTTGAGGATAAATAGCAGCCAAACAGAACATCCAGAAATCCAGTTAATCAAATCTTTTCCATCAAATCAATTCTGAGTCTCAGCAGCCTCCAACTCTTTCCCCTTCTTCTGTCGTATTCGTCTCTGTAAAAGTATTAAAAAGAAGCTGGTAAAGAGCTAGAAATCATAAAATAGAGAGAGAATGAATTTTAGAGACTTTCACTGTTTTTCTAGTCCTGCGATGAGCTGGATATTAGTATTTAAATATCTGATATTTTTCTCCAGATCCAAACGTTAGATAAAAATCTTGGCTAATGTATGATCACAACGCCACTAAATATCGTATACACTCAGTAACAGCAGTGTTAATGTGAACCCATCTTCTGGCAGCCCAGAGCACAAACAATCTCTTCAGTGGGCTGGGTTGATGGGGTCCTGGCTGGGTCAAAAAGCCAAAGTGTGCACAAAAAACAACCAGTCCACACCCTAATCTCCAAAGCCACTCTCTGCTCCAGTTGAGAAGCTCAGCAGGCAGGCTGGCTGTGGGTTTTGTGGGGAGACAGTATTAGGATGGATACCTCTGACCTACACTTATCATGTTGTGGGGGGGGGGGCCTTTTGGAGAGGTGCTTATTTGCTGACCTCTCGTAGAATCTGGCCATTTGTCATTGAGCATCCACAGTTTTGGCACAAGTCGCAGACTGTTCATTCTAATAGTTACCTCAGTTGGCCAGGAGGTACTAACATCAGTTCCTACAAATTTCAAGATAAGAATTAAGCCCTTCAATGCCAGTCTGTAATTCCTTGCCTGTTTAGTGTCATAGTGGCCTCCTGTTTTTCCCAAATGTTCTTTTCCTTCCTTGACTTCCAATAATTTCCTTTTGGAGGTACATCAGAAGGTGACATCATTCCTAGTGTAGAACTCCCATGGTACTCTGGGGAGTTCAGCATTTGCATCAAGAAAAAATGATGCAATTTCAAATTTACCTCCATTCCTTCGATTTTTATGCTTTTTAGTTCTCAAACCCTAGTTTCCTAAATAAAGGTCCAGTCCTGTGATTCTTATGCAATTTTTACTCAATCCTTACTCTAAGGACTGAACAGAAACTGAAGTAAGGTTCCAAGGATTGTGACATAATGGCCAACATTGATATGGTGGGTCCCATGCCTTTCTTGGCAGGGGGGCTAGGATGCCACCCTTTATCCCTGCTCTTGGGGTGCCAAGGACCCCACTAGTGGTCCAGGAAGGTAGTAGAGGAGGGAAGCAGAGAGAAGGAGTTTGGGTTTGCTCCTCACTCTGAGTCCCAGCCCCTCTCAACCCCTGTGGATTTCTTACCCTCTTCCCCGTTGGGTAGAGTTACTCTTGGTCCTTGACACTAGGGAAGGAAGTCTCTCTGTTCTGCTGGGGCAGGGTCTCTCTTCCTCTGGTTCTCTGGTTTTTCAATTTTCAGCAACATGCCTCCAAACTCCAGTCCTGTCTCCTTCCTCACTGCGCCCTGTCTTCCTGAAGCACAGGTTTTTTATTAGGTTCCTGGCATGGCCTTAATTGGCCACAAGTGCTCCAATTAACCTGTAGTAACCTTCCCTAGTCTACAAGACCAGGACCCTACTGTGCTTTGTACATTGTACATACACATAACAAGAAAGATGCCCCCTGCCCCAGGGAGCTTACAGTCTAGTAGATGTCCTGTTTGAGTTGGGCGAATTGTTTACTTTCTCTGTGCTTCAATCCCCATCTATAAAATAGGAACAATAGTATTTCCTGTCCTCCCACCCTACTGTCTGCCTTGTCTATTTAGATTGCAATCTCCTTGGGACAGGGACTGTTTCTTATTACATTTGTGTACAGCACCTAGAACAATGGGACCCCAATCTTGTCTGAGTCCTCTAGGTGCTATTCTAAAACTTATTCTAATAATTATTCTAATATTAATTCTAATAATGCATAACAATCACTAATGCACAAAGTTATTCACCAGACTATTCTTCTAATCTAGTTATTTATATTGGGCAATCATAAAGAAACATAAATCAGCGCATCTGCCTTACAGCATATAGATGTACTTTTCAGAAGGCCAATATGAGTATATTAAAACTCACTCAAGTACGCAAAAGCGAAACATCTTTAGATATTCTGGGGTAACATAAAAATGATACAAAGTAAAGGACATTTACAGGTATAAGGCACTCTAGTCTCAGAATCAGTGACATACTATAGGATACCTTCATTGAAAGCTAGATATTTATATCCATTTTACTCTCCAGTTCTCTGCCACAGAAGTAGTATTTTCTAACTGAGCAAGACATTTATTAGTACCTGCAGCACTGGCTGTACAGCAAGTCAGTGTTCCTATGTTCCTTCATCACATTTTTTTTTCAAATCCAGATCAAGTTTGCATAGAATGTGAGTGTCAGATCATTCTTTTTACTGTAACTGTATTTAATAAAATACATTGTGAAGCCCATTGTGCTTTCTAGGTTCAGCCCTGCAGAATGCTGTACACTCTGGCCCTGATCCAGCAAAGCACTTCAGCACATGTTTAACTTCAAGCATCTAAATAGTCCCTTTGACTTTAGTGGACTACTCCTGGACTAAAGTGCTTGGCTGGATCAAGGCCAAAATTCTCAGTATCTGGCAGGTTTGAGCCCTCTGTTTCTAATGACGCTAAGCTGATGGAGTCAGAAGAAATCTTACTTTTCATATAGTGATTTGGCACTTCTTTTCTAATGTCAACCAGAACCCAGAAGGACAGTTGGAAATATGAAAAATAATGGGGCAAAAACTTAAATAGGCTTTTTTTCCCAAACTTTTTTGATGAGGTTCTGGTTTAAGGTTCAGATTGGTTCCTGTTTTAGCCACTTGTCCCTTTGAAAAAGGGCTGTGAACAACTGCCTTGGCAGTGCTTGTGGGAATACAGGGAGTGTTCTCTTTGTGAGCATGCAAGGGCATAATGCACACCAAAGAAGGGGAGGAGGGCAGCAGAGTTTGTTTAGTGTAAAGTGGGGTAGCAAATGGTACCTCCAAAGGGTGTACTCTCCAGTCATATGCTTTGGGCAGGAATTGTGCTGCCAGAGGCAAATGCCTCCTGCAGCTTACCACCACCCCCAACATAGGTCACTGACTGTATGTGCAAGTCACACCCATACCTACCTGCTTGATGAATGAGGGGTGTTTTGAGAGGTGAAGCACAGGAAAGCAGGTTTGCAGAAAAATGTCTCAAGGAACTTGCTTTGTTAGGGCACTGTTGTGCATTTTTAACTCAGTAGATTTGATTCACTAATAAGCAACCAAACATCAATATAAATATTCAGTTTTGTGTACAAGAGAGTTGCCTCCAAGGTTCATCTAGAGTTGTACTTTTTGTCAATGTATTACTTAACTTGCCTCTCAAACTTGTGTGAATGTTAAACTCAGTCAAATAAATGCCATAATGGTTATTTCAGATATAAGCGGGCAATTCATAATACTGTAAAATACTAGAGATGGATGGAAAACGAAATAAAATTGGCACAGTAATTTTGTCCTGTGTTTTTTGTCAAAATCTATCAGTGGAAAAATTTCATCAAAATTTAAAATTTTTTATTTTTTTATTTTTTATTTTTACTAATTGAGTAGTCAGTCAAAGAACAGGACAAAGATATGAAAATTTTAATCCCTTTTTATTTGTCAAAATTAGAAATTTTAATGAAAAATGTAATTGAAATTGCAAATTTTGAAAATTTTCAAACAATATAGAAAAACACACAATTTATCTCTTTTCTCTCTCTTGCTCTTTCCCTTAAGCTATGTCAACACTGGCAATTGAATGACAAAACTTTTGTCTTTCTGGGAGGTGTTTAACACCTCCTAGAAAGACAAAAGTTTTGCCACGACAAGTGCCAGTGTGAACAGCGCATTGTCTGCAGGAGAACCAACGAACAGCAGCTACACTGCATGACATTTAGCGGCACAGCTGTACCAGCACAGCCCTTTTGCTAAAAGCTGTGGAGTATAGACATAGCCTTATCCTCTTTCTTTCTTTTGTTCTAAGTTATGTTCCTGAGTTAATTGTGTGTTTGGTTTTACTCTGTCCTATAGATAACCGTGTTCCGTATGGGTTCTGAAGGGCAACAGGACATTGAGATGTCTATTTTAACTGCTCTACTTAAAGGTGAGTTTTTATGCAGGCAACAAATAAGGATGAACAAACCAACCTGGGAAAAAAAACACCAAAATAAACACTTGCTCTGTGTGGGTCATTCTAAATACCAAAACTGTTGTCTGTTCTGTTCTTATCAGTTCAGATTAGTAACCTCAAAGCGTTTGGTGTTTTGGGTTCAGGTCTGATAAGATATGAGCCCAATATGCAAGGTCTAGATCTGAACTTTTCCATAGCATTACCCTGAAGTTTCCACAGCTTCCTTCTTCCACTTGGGCAGGAAATATCAGAAGAACCTTTCTCATATGTGTTTGCCGTGTTGTTGTAGCCATGTTGGTCCCAGTATATTAGAAAGACAAGGTGGGTGAGGTAATATCTTTTATTGGACCAACTTTTGCTGGTGAAAAAGACAAGCTTTCAAGCTACACAGAGCTCCTCCTCAGGTCTGGCAAAGGTACTCTGAGGGCTTGGCTATACTTGAAACTCCAAAGCGCTCCCCCGGCAGCACTTTGAAGTGCGAGTGTGGTCGCGGTGCCAGCTGCAGGTACTCCACCTCCTCGAGGGGATTAGTTTACAATGCTGGGAGCCATGCTCCCAGCGCTGCGGCACTGTTTACACTGGCACTTTACAGCGCTATAACTTGCTGTGCTCAGGGGGGTGTTTTTTCATTGCTTACCTTACCATTGTAAGGTGTGCAGTGTAGACATAGCCTTAAAAGCTTGTCTCTTTCATCAACAGACTTTGGTCCATTAAAAGATTTTACCTCCCCAACCTGTCTCTCTGACCTGTCTCATGGTGTTTCAATACATCTAATTCCCGTCCTGGCCAGTGTATGCAAAATGATAAATAACATGGGGAGAGGGAAGAAGTTAACAAGATTTTTTAAACCTCAAAAAAAATGTAGTTCAAGGATTGGCATGAGGCTTTACAGTCACTTCTAAATGTAATTGGTTTGTCTGTCCAATAAGCTTGCTCTCTCTCTCCCCCCAGTCTAAACCCCCTAACCTTTGTGGCTGAGTCTGTCTTTGTTGGAACAACTCCTGTCATCGAATGTTATGCGCTTCGGAAGTTGATATCGGCTGATTACAAAAGACACTTTAGGTGAAAGATGTAGGGAAAAGAGAAGTATGAGATTAAGGAATCACCAGACCTGTGTTAGAGCATCTGCCAAACTGCAGATTATACTCTGTGGAAGGGAGGGGAGCAGCATTAGGGATAAAGTCAGCAGGGTTTAGAGAAGGAAGAAGCCTTTCAGAGGAGCTGCTTAAGCTCTGATAAACGTCTAGACTTTTAGCAAGGAGGGGGGATTTGTTATGGAGTGGCACTAGCTTCTGAAACCACTCACCCACGCTTAGCTTAGCCCCACAAAATTTGCAAAAATATACCCAAAGTTCAACAAAGCAAATGAATAAAATCTCATTTCCTATTCAATCAATCAATTTCCTTTCCTCTCCTAGTAAATTATCTGTACCTTTACATAGGTCCTAACAAAAGTGTTTGGTTTAAAAAATTGTTGTGTGTGGGGTGTAAATCAGATGGGTGATCATGAGGACGGAGGATGATATGACAACGCAGAATGAGCTGGATCACTCAACTAGCTGGATTAAGGGATCTAGCCAATTCCCCTTGGCCATTTCATTTTCAAACATTCTAACGCTTGAGTTTGGTTTTTGTTGTTGCTTTTAAAGTAAATCTTTGTAAAGAAAGTAATGTTGGTTTGGACTGTTAGCTTGATTCCAAAGCGCACACTCAGCCATAATGCTCTTATCACAAAGATTTTTGTTTGCGAGCTAATCTGAACCATTTGAGATTATTTTATTGCTTCTGACAATTATTCTTGAACATTTAAACTACATAATGTTATTTAAACAACATTTACAGAGAATGATATTGTATCACTGTTGCTAAAATAAGTAAGGGACTAAAGTCCATTTCTGCGAACTGCAAGGAACAAGGGAGAATGTTACTGTTCCCGATTTTGAAAGGATTATTGGGCTGAATCCTCAACTGATGTAAAAAAATCATTGCTCCATTCATTTCAACATCACTACTCACTGTTAGACCAGCTGAAGATCTGATCTAATCCCCAGAGAATTAAATTACAGTTGTGTCCACTCATTTACATGAAGTGTGAAATGCCAAATACTTTTGTTTGCTTAGGTACCAACGCATCTGCACCAGATCAGCTGAGCTTGGCGTTGGCCTGGAATCGTGTGGACATTGCACGTAGCCAAATCTTTGTCTTTGGACATCACTGGCCGGTAAAACTGCTTTTCCTAGACTGATTAGTTAGCAATAATTTTACATTAAGTGGCAAATATCCCTTCCTTTGGTTTTCTTGGCAACGACAGTACTGTTGAATTCTTTTGGTCTGCATGATGGCCTGATCTGGAATATTCCATATGGACTGTTCATTATAAAATATCACTAGTCTACCTTTTCCAAAAAGTTAATAACGATAAAACTCACGTGCTTTTGAAATGAAAAGTAGCAGCATAAAATTAGCAAATTAATTTATTCAAGATTCTTCTTGAGGCAAGAAATTTAAATAATGGAAATCATGTGGGGCCTGATTTATGCTGAGTGCATATCTACACCAGAAATTTAAATCAACCTATGTTAGGGCATTGCTCTAACTACACTGACATAAGCCCTGTGCTTCTCATGGTTCATGTACACACTGCCATCCTTCTGTTGGTGTGGTGCGTCCACACCAGGAGTGCTTCCACTGACTTAAGAGGGGCAGTGTGAGGGGCTGAGAACCTGGGCTCTCGGCTCCACTTGCAGCTCCCTGCAGGAAGCTCAGCTGCCCTCCACCCCCAGCACCAGCTCTCAGCTCCCTGCTCCCCGCCACCAGAAGCCCAGCTGCCCCTGCTCCCAGCAGGGAGCTTGGCACCTGAGGCCAGGCGGCTCCTGGCCTCCTAGCAGGGAGCCAGGAGCGTTGGTGCAACCAGGCTCTGCATAGGCAGCTAGGACCTCCAGATGGCACCTGGGCTCCCCATTGGGAGCTGGGAGTCTCCAGGCGGCAGCCAGGTTCCAAGCAGGGTGGGCACAGCCCAGCTGGGAGCAAAGCACCCAGAGGGGCAGCCAGGCTCTAGCTGGAGCTCCTCACCCACCCAGCGGTGATAGCTCAGCTTTCAGCTTGGAGCCATGAAATTGACAAGACTGACAGCCAGCAGCCAATGTAAGTAACTCAGGGTCTACACGGACACTACATTGTTACACCAACGTAAGCTCTATGCCTCTCGTGGAGGTGGAGTTATTATATTAGTATAATAGGCACATACATCAGTGGGAGCAAGGCTGTAGTGTGAACGCAGACATAATTACATCAACGTAAACTGCCTTCCATCGACCTAACGCTGTAGGGTAGACCAAGCTTCAGGCCTCAGCAGAACCAATCATCACACCCAGATGTAATACTACTTAGACCTCAGGCTGCCTGACTGGTGAGTGCAAGCAGGTGGTTAGATGTCTAGCTTTAATAAATTACACAGTAGGGCTGGAAATTAGAAAGGCACCTAGGAGACTCCTTTGAAAATCCCAGTTGGAATTAATAGGACAAAATCATGACCACAGAGAGACAAATGCTGAATATCAGGCCCTTAGGCTGTAAGATGGTGCAAAATGAATGTAGGAGTGAAATTTTCAGAAGTACCTAAGGTATTGGAATGGGTCTTGTGTTCCTAAATCATTTTTGAAGTGTGATACTGCGCCCATTGAAGTTAATGGTAAAGCTCCCATTGATTTCAATGGGGGAAGATCAGATACTTGAGTGCTTTTGAAACTTCTACCCTAGAGTCATTCATGTAATGAAAAAAACCCTCGTTTTAAGTAAGTTTGATGACTGAATATGCTTGTGCATTTTGCTTTACTACATGAACCATCTGGTATCAAATTATTACAAAGTGTTCTGAAGAACCAGGATGAAATAGGCCATAAGAATTAAGTAAGGTTCTTTTTTTTTTTAATTAGATGTCTTTCTTGAAATGATGTACAATAAAATGGTCAGTAAAATACTTTACATCCACACTGTGTGCTTCATTGAGATTAATTTAATTTAGAAACCTCAGTCATTAAAAATTTAACCAACAGTCCTTCCTGTATATGTTATTTTATTCTTTCCCTGTTAGGAATGTGATGTTTCCAATATTCACAGTCCATTAAAAACATTTTCATAAAGAGGATTTAGGGATCCTAAACAATATAAGTGTTATTATAAATCAATTTATTTAGAGGAAATGTTGCAATCTCCACATTATTGTGTTTAGATCCAAAAACATCTACGGGCAAACAAAACCTACCTCTATTTTGTCCAGTTTCATCTTTGTACTCTTCAATTCTTTGTGGAAATTACATGAGCCAATTACAATTCATTGTCATTTCAAATTAATGAAGACTGCCCTTGATATAGGGTTTGCAGTGAGTTTACAGATCCATTTCTGTCCTGACTTATAAATGCTTTCATGGTAGGATAGTGTGAGAGGACTTTGTGCAAAAAAGAAAGCTTTGTTAAGCAAACGTGTATGCCCTTGATCCTGCAGTTCTCTGGAGGGCTGCCCAGAGGATTATGGGGGCCTGAGGCCAAGCAAATTTGGAGGCCCCTTCCATAAAAAAAAAGTTGCAATACTATAGAATACTATATTCTCATGGGGGCCCCTGCAGGGCCCGGGGCAAATTGTCCCATTTGTCCCCCTCCCCTCTCTGGGCAGCCCTGGTTCTCTGCACAATGAACCAATTTGTTGTGGTCTAGCATAAATGTTTGTGTAAGTTTTGTATGAGAACAAGTTAAGTGTGAGGTGCAGCAGTCCAAACTCTGAGGGGAAGTAGTCTCAAAAAATTTCATCCAAATGTTTTTTTTATTGAAAAATGCACTTTTGGTGACATTGAAGCATTTTGTGAATTCAATTTGTTTTTACCAAATTGTTGGTTTAAGAAAAAAAACAAACACAATTTGAAAAAAAATATTTTTTTTTCAGTTTGAAATTATTTTTGTTTCAAAATTTTCTTTAATATTTTTAAAAATTCAAAAATGTTAAATGGTCCAAGCCTAAATGACATGTTTTGTTCCATCTGGAATAAATTTTTGTCAACTTTTTTAAATTGCTGATTTACTGAAAATTCGGTGTTTGCCCAATTCTAGCCTCAAGCGTGCCTTCCTCCCTTCTCCCAAGAGCACAAGTTAAAATGGAGAAGAGTGTAGTGAAGAATAGGCACATTTGAGGAGACGTGAACATAAGCATGATCTTAGCACGTAAATGAGGCACTTAACTGCAATCTTCCCTCTTTGGCCTTAGCCCATATGACTATATAGAGGTCAGTTGATGGCCATGTGGCATTCTTATTAACACTGGTCCCTTCTGTTCATTATCTGCTTGTTGCTTTTACTTGGACATTCCACTATTGCTCTATATATGTTTAAAAAGTGGAAAGAAGGTAAAGTGTCAGGCGCATATTCAGCATCTTACCATACCTCTCCGTTGTACCTTACTTTGAGACATCCACTTGAGTCCCAGACTTAACTACTTACTACAAAAATATGGTGCTGTCCCACTTTGAAATGTTGTTGTTCATATCAGGGATGAAGAATCAAGCAAATGGTTATGGAACAGGTGCACTCTGGGAATGAACCCCTGCATGAATTTGTTGAGTGTGGTGTTCCTCATTTTGGATCTTTCTCACACATTATGTCCCAATTTGGGCCTTGGTGTTTTGAGAGATTTGCCACTACAGATAAAGATTGTGTACTAGGCGTTGCCTTTTCAACTGTGAATTCTCTACCTATTCCAGCAGCTGGGATCAAATGTCTAGATCTTAAAACATTAGCCTCTATGCTGCCTAAGCTGAAAGTCCCAGCTCTGTTAGCTAAGGCTGTATGAGTCTCATTAATCTCTATATGTGGCCCAGCCACCACTAGAGGGGGGACAGCATGCCACACTGAGTGAGGGTAGGTTACACACAGCACCACTTTAAAAGAGAGTAGTGGTATTAAGATTCAATAGAACATTCTATTGACGTACAATCTCCAATTGCCAAAACAATTGACTGTATTATCTTAATATTTGTGCATTATTAAATGTAGCCTTTAGGAAGCCTTACAGTGACTGATGGCACAGCACCTGAGAAGGAAAAGAAATCTCCAGCAGTTCAAACTAAAGCAGCCAGAGGGAAAGGAAAAGGAAAAAAAAAGGGAGGGAAAATGAAAGAAGAGCCGGAAGAAGAAACAGATCCACGGAAGCTTGAACTACTAAACTGGGTAAGGTGAAAGTGGCATCTTTCTTCCAGTTGCTGCTCTGTTCTTTATCTCATTTGACTCCTCCCTCTAATCTGTTCTCATTTTCCATGTGCACACACCCAGCCTACCCCAAAGATAAATCAAAGAATGAGTTACCTTCTACAAGGTCCTAGAAGTGATGCAAACAGACACATTAATCCCACATGGAATGAAAGGAATTAACTTCTGGTGAGGGACATATTGATGCCTGGAATATTTTGAGGCATGGGAAACCTTTTATGTAGGGCTGTCAAGTGATTAAAAAAATTAATTGTGATTAATCGCGTGATTAAAAAAAATTGTGATTAATCGCGCTGTTAAACAAGAATAGAATACCATTGATTTAAATATTTTTGGATGTTTTCCACATTTTCAAATATATCAATTTCAATTACAACACAGAATACAAAGTGTTCGGTGCTCACTTTATTTTTATGACAAATATTTGCACTGTAAAAAACAAAAGAAATAGTATTTTTCAATTCACCTAATACAAGTACTGTAGTGCAATCTCTTTATCATGAAAGATGAATTTACAACTGTAGAATTATGTACAAAAAAGTGCATTCAAAAATAAAACTATGTCAGACTTTAGAGCCTACAAGTCCACTCAGTCCTACTTCAGCCAATCACCCAGATAAACAAGTTTAGTTACAATTTGCAGGAGATAATGCTGCCCACGTCTTGTTTACATGTCACCTGAAAGTGAGAACAGGCATTCGCATGACACTGTTGTAGTCGGCGTCACAAGGTATTTATGTGGCAGATGCGCTAAAGATTCATGTATCCCTTCATGCTTCAAACACCATTCCAGAGGGCATGCATCCATGTTGATGACGAGTTCTGCTCAATAACAATCCAAAGCAGAGTGGCCTGGCACATGTTAATTTTCATCATCTGAGTCAGATGCTACCAGCAGAAGATTGATTTTGTTTTTTGGTGCTTCAGGTTCTGTAGTTTCCACATCTGAGTGTTGCTTTTTTAAGACTTCTGAAAGCATGCTGCACACCTCATCCCTCTCAGATTTTGGAATGGCACTTCAGATTCTTAAACCTTGGGTCCAGTGCTGTAACTATTTTTAGAAATCTCACATTGGTACCTTCTTTGTATTTTGTCAAATCTGCTATGAAAGTGTTCTTCAAACAAACATGTGCTGGGTCATCATCCGAGACTGCTATAACATGAATATATGGCAGAATGTGGGTAAAACAGAAAAGGAGACATACACTTCTCCCCCAAGGAGTTCAGTCACAAATTTAATTAACACATTTTTTTAACAAGCATCATCAGCATGGAAGCATGTCTTCTGGAATGGTGACTGAAGCATGAAGGAACATACAAATGTTTAGCATATCTGGTACGTAAATACCTTGCAACGCTGGCTATAAAAGTGCCATGCAAACACCTGTTCTCACTTTCAGGAGACATTGTAAATAAGAAGCAGGCAGCAGTATTTCCCATAAATGTAAACAAACTTTTGTGTCTTAGCAATTGGCTGAACAAGAAGTAGGACATGGACGTGTAGGCTCTAAAGTTTTACATTGTTTTGTTTTTGAGTGCAGTTATGTAACACAAATGTAGATTCTTTTTTAAGTTACACTTTCACGATAAAGAGATTGCACTACAGAACTTGTATGAGGTGAATTGAAAAATACTATTTCTTTTGTTTATCATTTTTACAGTGCAAACGTTTGTCATCAAAAATAATATAAAGTGAGCTCTGTACACTTCATATTGTGTTATAATTGAAATCAATATATTTGAAAAACATAGAAAAACATCCAAAAATATTTAATAAACTTCAATAGGTATTCTATTGTTTAACAGTGCAATTAATCGCGATTAACTTTTTAATCACAATTAATTTTTTTTAGTTAATTGTGTGAGTTAACTCTGATTAATCGACAGCCCTACTTTTATGTATTTTATAGGTGGCTTCATAATTATAGGTAGATTACATATTTCTGTGCAATCTACCTGTAGCTAAGGTCACACAAGCATTTCCATTTTAGGTGGTAATTTTCTGTTGCTATTAACACTTCTACATTTTCCAATCTTTTTCCTTCCTGGCTGGAATTTGGCAGGTTTGTTTTCAGTTCAGGAGTGAATTGTTTTGGAAGGTTTGAACCAAAGTGACTAAACCATATTTGGGAACAGAAAGAGTGCAAAAATATATACTTTTTCCATTACAAAAAAGTGATTAGTGAGGGAGACTTAACATTTTACAGAAAGACAGTTCTTTTATTTTGAATTTCCTATGAGTTTATTTTAATTTTTTTTAAAGTTAAACATTCTGTTGAGTTGTTCCCATGTTTGGCCATATTAAGGGAAGCTCTTGTATGTTTTCTGACAAATATTTCCAGCAAGAACTTGGGGATTTATTTTCAGAAGATCGAAGCCAGTGCATATTGCCACTTCTCTCTATTTGAGGAAACAGCTTGTCAATTAAATGGATGCTGCTTATGTGGGTTGTTATGGTACAAAACACTCTTTATGTTTGTGCAGTTCATTCTTTTTAAATTTAACCTGCTCCCATCACACACAGCAAGCAAACCCACCTCTTCATATAATGTGTCATTTCACTTGGTTTAGCTATAAGATACCAAATAAAAAGTACTGAATGTTACAATTATGTTCCTAAAGGTTTCATTTACTGCTCTCATTACTTCAACATTAAGGACGCATCCAAAACAAAAACAAAAAAAAATCCAAAACCACAACATTTAAACTATACATGGAACAATGACATTTGACATGTAGATGACTGAACATAGCTTGAAATTCACATGTGAATTTTTTTTATTAAACAACCAAAAAACTTCTATTTAGCAGTTGCTGGCACAGCATCTCTGACTTACTTACCCAGGGTTTGCATTGTGTTCTCTGTTCTCAACTTTCAGGTGAATTCCCTGGAGCAGGCTATGCTGGATGCCCTGGTACTCGATCGAGTTGATTTTGTGAAACTCTTGATTGAAAATGGAGTGAACATGCAACGCTTCCTCACTATTCCTCGACTAGAAGAGCTTTATAATACTGTGAGTGAATTGTGATTCTGATATAAACTGCTGCATCTCTCACTGTTGAGTTTAGCATGACACTTTTTCCTTTCTCCCTCCCCCCACAATAATTGGCAAGAAACTGTCCAACTGGTGGTTTCACTTTATACTTCAACAATTGAAGGGGAAAAAAACTGGGCACACTGACAGTCCATGAAAGGTGCATATCACTAGAGGGAGTCACTGTAATAACTCATGGCTTCATAATACTTTAAGATACACAGAGTATCTTGACTAAGTCTAGAGCAGCTTTTAGACAATCTTATGATTTCTCATGTAAATATAGTGAAGTATTTTTAAAAAGCATATTAAGAACTCTTTAATAACTAGTATTGCCATTAAAACCATAATATCAGCCAATAGCTGTGGCTTTTTACCTACATATTCTTAACTCGCTCACTGACGTATACACAATCTTGTTGACCCTCTGTTAGTTTTCATTTCTTTATCCTTTATTGTTGTTGTAATAATAAAATGCTATATAGAAACTCTCATCCATAAATCCCAAAGCACTTTACACCTGGAGCTGAGTATCATTATTCGCACTTACAGATGGGGAAACCAAGGCACAGAGGCAAAGTGACTTGCCCAAGGTCACTCAGCAGGCCAGTGACAGAACCAGGAATAAAACCCAGTTCTCCTGAATCCCAGTCCAGTGCACTATCCACTAGGTCATCCTGCCTCTTTTATAACACATAGGCTGCTTGGGACTAGAGTCTCCTTTGCACAAACCCACAGACAGAACACCCCAGTAGATCCTTACTCCTGGGGGAATTCTGTTCCACTGTGCATGTGCAGAATTCATGTGCTGTGCAGAATTTTTTTCCACAAAAATACATTCTTCTGGAAAGGTGCTGCAGTTACTTATTTCATCCACAAGGGACTGCTGTGGCACCAGAATACAGAGCAGGCTCCTGGGCAGGAGCAGCTCCAGCTCCAGATAGGAGAGAGAAAGAAGTTGCCTTGCTCACAGCACCCTGCCCATGGGGGCAGATCAGGAGGCATGGGATATAGAGACACAGACACCATGGGGCACCTGGGGCTGCCAGGGGGTCACAGAAGGGCTAGTGGGGGTGACAGATGGGGGCAGGGGTGGAATGGGAGTGGGGGTGCGGAGACACATGGGGACAGGAGGTGGCTAAGTAGGCGTGCACGGATACATGGGGACAGGGTCAGATGTACCTGACTAAATGAGAGAGACTATGGGTCATCCAGGGTCTGCATGGTGGTGGGTCCCTAACAAACTCTGCCCTCTCCCAAAAACCCTTTACATTGTTCTCCCACCCACACCCAACAACCCTCCAGGTTCACACCCAGCCTCCTTTCCAGCAGTTTTTCCCTCTCCCTAAGCTCCTCCACTCTCCCTGGCTTCCCCAAGCCTTTTCACTGCTCCTTAGGGGTGCAGGAAATACATTTCCACATTGTAGTTCAAATGAATTGTTGCTCAGAGTTCTGTATTAATATACCTGGTAAGGAATCTACTTGTCAAAAAACATTTCGTGAATTTTTTTTGTTGTCTGTATTGTTGTAGACACAGTTGCTGACAGATCTTTGAAATAAATTACAAAATAATTGAAACTAGCATGGTTATATTGTGTTATTTTCACAAATAAAATATGCAGAATTTTAAAATATTGGGTGCAGAATGTTTAATTTTTGGCACAGAATTCCCCCAGGAGTAGATCCTGCAGAGGCACAGAGCTGCCATAAACTATTCCTCCATCACCTCTCCCTGCTGTTAGTGTGGGAGGTGTGGCCAAAGGTAAAGTGTCAGTGCCAAGGCATCCCGGTACCTTGCAATTCCCAGGCAGGAATTACAGCCCCTTGTAGCTGTTGGCAGCCAGTGCAAGTTAAGGCAACCTGAAGGCTCCTGTGATGTATATCTGAGGACTGGACCTTTGCACAGGGTTCCTAGGTTGATAGCAGCACAAAGGTGGCTGTAAACTCTATAAGTGACTTGTTACTTTTGGCCAGTTATGCCACCTATCTTTTTATCCGTGAAGAAAACAGTATATAATCATGTGCTATTCGGGTAATGAACAAATGATCTTTCTGGGAATTCGCATCCAAATTTCTAATGCTTTGCAGAAACTACACTTTGATTTAAAAAAAAAAGGAAGAATTAAAAGCCTAACAAAATATGAATGGTTTCTCTTTCAGAGATTGGGTCCACCAAATACACTGCATTTGCTAGTCAGGGATGTGAAAAAGGTACGTTTTTGTATTATTTCCAGATACTGGGATTTATTTTCATGATTATTTTAATTTTACAAATCAATGAGGAAAGTGAATATAATGTAGATGGAAAATAAAACTGTGAAATGAAATTATAGTTTTTAAGGAAAGGGAAGTTAAATCACTAGTAGTGTAAGATACTCAGACCAGATTTAAATATACTTAATTTCTTTACATATCAAAAGAAGCTTACATACAACCTTATAGTGGAAAAATATTTCCTGGCAAAATTGCAGAATCAGAAGTTAGAGAAAATATCTACTCCATTATCCAGTTCATCTACCTGCCAATGCAGGATTGTTCTTTTCTGTGTACTTACTAGTGTGTTTTTTAGACTTCCAAGCAATGTTACTTCTACCACTTCCACTGGAGGAAAGTCACTTCCACTCTTCAGAGTTAGAAGTCATAAATCTATTATTCATTACCATCCACTGCCGATAAATGTATTGTAAGGCTTAGTATTAAATTTACTATATTTGATGGGTTTTGCATCTGTTGTTTTGCTACACAGAGTATATCTTGCATTCCTATTGCAAGGAAAACCTCAGCTGATTTCAGTGAGTTCCTCCTGAAAGTTTTCTAGGATTGGTTCAATGTATAATCCATAATGATCCACCTCAGGGTTTAATTCTTATCTAATTTTTCATTAATCACATTTTCCAATGGTACTAACTCTCTTCTGTGTATTTTTCCTATTTGTCTGTCTATCTTTCTCCTCCTGGTCATCGCATTTCCATGGCTCACTCTCATTCAGCGACAAGTTCGGGGATTTGGTTGGGTTAACATGGAGGTGATTTGTTTCCCTAGAATGTAGCTCTTTCATCATAGTTTATTGCTAAGTGGTGTTCTAGACTAAACCTTGCTGTGGTGTGCAAAAAAGGATACAGTTAGAACAGTGAAACACAGTGTTCAGTCACAGCTCTGGGAGATTTAATGTAACTGTCAACCAATCTTTAACAATATGACAGTATAGATTATACAACCTGCTTGTTTACCAAGTTTAGACTGCAGATTAACCCAACGTTCCCTGTACATGGTGGCCTGAGAATTGTAGATAATAATGAGGTGGGGGAAAAAGTTGTCCATACAGTAAAAGCTACAGTGTATTCTGACCCCTTTCACAAGCAGGAGGAAACTCGTATATCAGCATACTACACGTAATTGCTCTCTTTTTAAAAAGCAAGGAGTGTAAACAAATCCGACTTATCCTGAAATAAATAGAATAATTAAAACAAATTGTAATTTAGTAGTTTGATTTCTCATCATAGACTTGATCCAAAGTCTACTGAAGTCAATAGTAGTCTTTCCATTGACTTCGTTTGGGGACTTATCTCAAGTCCATTGAACCATTACATTAAGGACACATTATACTGTCCAATTCAGATAATTTTCTCTTTGATTTCTCTGAGAAATCACATAATTTGCAATCCCCTTTTAATTTGTAATTGTCACTTTTTATTTTAAAACACAGAGACTCACATTTTGAGGTTGAGCAAACTAAATATAGGAGTTATCTGTTTATATTCAGGTTCTTATACCATGCTCATTACCATGGAATCTGAGCACCTAGTATGCTATAGAGTTTGCAAGTACTATAATGTTCTCCATAACTGAATACACTTAGTAGCATAGTACATTTATAGTTTATGAAATTTATTAAAATTGCTTATAATCTTGTACTGTATAGAATTATTAGTGATAATATGTATACATTTGGAGTATGAGTATTATAATGATATCTCACTAAATTATTGCACAGATCATAAATATTCAAGGAATGTATTAGTGGAAATGTTGTAGTAATAAAATGCTTGTTTTAATTTTTATTAAGGGGTACAGAGAAAAAAAACCACCCACTCCATTATACAAAAAGCCAGCTTTAAACCATCTCAGAAGCAAAATTAATTCTTGCATGAATAAAACCTTAAAATAGACAAAGCTCTTCAGATTAGTTTGCAGATTGAAATCCCATTCAAACATGGAATGTAATGTTATTAATTCAGTTCAAAGAACTCAGAGTCACTGAGGGCCATCCTGCAAGCCCTGTCTCTCACGAGCAGTCCCTTTGACTTCAGAGGAACTACTTGTGCATGTGAAGCGTACTTTCATCAGTCAGGTTCTGCAGAACCAAGCCTCATGGCTATTATAAACACTTGATTTTTATTTTTGAATTAAAAACAGTTTCAATTTAATTTCTTAGCACCATGTACCTCTAGTAAGATTGGTCATCACTTAAATCTTTCAGCCATGAGATAGCCACACTAAAATTAAGCAAGTTATCTATAAAATGAAAACCTATGAAATTACATCAAATTTCCATGGAGCACATAATCAACAGAATGTGTATAAATTTTCAGCTGCATTGATTTATTAAAAATAATGTGATTGTATCCATTTTAGCAGAATTATATTAAAAACTATAAAGCTCTTGTCTTCTTCCCTTCCCTGATACATTCATAGTTCCATTACATATTATTTAACTGCTGCAAATAACTCTGTACTGATATATATGTTACCAACAACCACTGCTGAAATTCTACCCTTGGATACACAGACAGCTCCCCAAAGGAGAATTTGTCCCCAAGTAAAAATTTTCCCTGGATGAATATATTAATAATGAATAAAATATTAATGTCTACCAAGTATGAGTATAAATGTGTCATAATGTATATAGCCAGGGCAAGTCTCTGTATATGCTTTACTGTTGTTTTATATCCTAAAAATACACTTTGTATTTTGTAGGGAAATCTTCCACCCGATTATCATATCAGCCTGATAGATATTGGTCTTGTACTTGAATACCTCATGGGTGGAGCTTATCGTTGCAACTATACTCGAAAAAGTTTTCGGACCCTTTACAATAATTTATTTGGACCAAAGAGGGTAAGAACGAGTTTATGTTGTATTTCCCCATAGTGCTAATAATCAAAATAACTAATTCTCCACTTATTGAATCTTGTGTGAACTACTGTGTGTCCACTTGATCTTCATTTAACAGCCTGTGGAGTTAATATGAGGATAATGCAAAATGTCTGAGCTAAAGAATAAAGACTCAGGGTCCCAATATGTGCTAAATATGTTGTGCAAGTGTGCGCTTTCCACACTTCTTGGTAATTAACAATCCAAGTATTTCTAACTGTGGTGTTATGTATGTTTAGCCATTCCCAGCTTTAATTTGTGAGTATGACCTTCTAAAGTTATTGTAACTGCATAGAATAGTTATATATACAAAAAACATAGGGATAAACTACAGCTCAGTGAGCAAGTAATTGTAATAATACATAGGCCCGATCCAGGTAAGACAAAGGAGCTGCCTCAGAAGAGGAATAACTTTGCAAATCTCCTGTAAAAGATTGCTTCCAAGAGTAATGGCTTATTACCCAAAATAAACTGTTCTCTTGCCAAAATATAGTAGTGATTATGAAGCTAATTGAATATAAAGAGGAGTCATTTTAAGAAAATGTAATAGAATAAAGATTCTAATTTCTATGGGGAAAAAATTAAATGGGTTTGGTTTGTTTGTTTTTTAATTCAAAAATGGCCTTTTTTTTTTTTTTGTATCAGAGTCAAAGGATGATTTGGGTGGAGGGGGCAGAATAAGAAACTTTTTTTTCCCTTCCAAAATAGAATTACAGCTATTAGCCAAATAATGTTCCTGTCTATGCAAATGAAAAAAATTACTTTATTTGGCACTCTTACATCTTTGTTCTTCCCTTCCATCTAACTAGATTTTTTTTCTTTTTCTTTTAAATATGCAGCCAAAAGCTCTTAAACTTTTAGGAATGGAGGTAAGTCGGATTATTTTTTTTCATATAACTAGGAAAAACACCTTTCTGCATCATTCTGAGCTTTCTCAGTTTTACATTGATTTAATATCAATTGTATCTGACTGGAATCTTCTATTTTACAGATTACTTTTGAAACACCAGCAACCTGCTTTATATTTACGGTCTTGAGTTCTGCGTAGAGCTTTGCTCACATAATCCTCAAGCAGTTTTTTAGCAGTATTATGTAATAACACACTCCAGTGTTGGAAAATACTGTAGATAAAACAATTTTAGATACGAACACAGAAAACATAGTGATGAGAGAGAATACAGCAGCTGAGTAATTCAAGGTCAAATCCTTTTTATATTTAAAGTGCAGTTTATGCATGGAAGATTTAGGCTATGTCTACACCTATAGCAGCATATAAAGTACAGGCACTACATGTGTAGCTACATGCCACAGTGAAAGGCAGACTGCATCCACACTTGTCACTGTGGTGTGTAGCTTTGCACTGCAGTGAAAGGCTCCGGCAGTAGGAAGGAAAGGCTCTCGCAGGGGAGAGGCAGTGAGACGCTACGGAGCTGAAGACAGCAGCATAGATGTGGAAGGTACTGTTTGGGCACGTAGAGAACCATGCAGGGTATGTACCCTGGGGGTTAAGGTATGTAGGGCACTTTGCTCTTCTCACCTAAGCCAGGTCTCACACCTACACTGCTGTTTATAACTGCGCTAGCTGGACCCGCTGCATCTATACTTACATCCTTACATGTGGATTTAGCATAGACATAGCCTTAGAGAGCTCAGAGAGGGAAATTGCTTTTTCAGTCAAGTTAACTAAGTGTTATGTTAGTTATTTTCTTCCATTGTAAAACGTAGCTGATTATTTCAGAGCATAGCAGCACTGCTCTGTAGTAAACAGCCCAGAAATAAGATGGACCTGAACCAGAACCCCAGGTCTGAGCCCTGCCCCAACCACCCCAGAACTTCAGGGAAGTTTAGATTTGGATCCAAATGTTGTATCTGGGACCTGTCTCTCCCATGGACCCAAACCAGAACCCTGGTTCAGATGTCAACAAACTTTGGGAAAGCTCAGTATCTGATCTGAAGGCAGAGCTAAACATTTCTAACAGATACCTTGGAACATACCAGTTAGATACTTGGTACATGAAAAGATTAGGGACTTTTGTATATGAAGCATATAAGCAAGCTTGTATTATCACTGTATGAATAGTAGTGTTGCCAACCCTCCAGGATTTCCCTGGAGTCTCCAGGAATTAAAGATTTATCTTTTATTAAAGATTATGTCATGTGATGAAATCTCCAGGAATACATTACAACACAAAATTGGCAACCCTAGTGAACAGAGTTCTATGTCAAAGCTAAAGTCAATTGTAAAATATATATGCACAAAGGCCTATGTTTTCCAAAGCAGATAAGCAGCTTTTCCCTGTATGACGGAAGTGTAAAGGAAACTTTAATTTTCCTCTCAAATCTACTTCATATTTTCTAACAGCTTTAGGGCAAAGTGCTTAGGTTACAGATGGGAGGAAACAAGAGCTGAAGAGATGTGGTCTCATATATATACCGATGAGCTGAGCTCTGAGATATGTGGCCTTATTCATATGCAGGTTATGCAGTATTTTCTAAGAACACTTTTTGATGTTTTTATGCTTTCCTTCAGTGGCAAATGCTTTACATAGAAGAAATTGAAGTATTTTGAAGTTTAACTCTGTTTTCTCCATCTTGCACTCGGTGCAGTTCCGTCTATCTAAAAGAAAAGAAATGGTGAAAAATAAAATTAACTTTTAAAAAAAATTCCAAAGAAGTAAGAAAGTTTTTGTGCTCATGTGAAAAGAAGAGGGGATATTAAATTTCTTCATTTCTAGTTTTTATTTTCTTTACTGTTAACTATAAATTATTTGGCATTTTGCAATCATTGCTTGTTCTTTTCTACAAAAAAATGCAATTCTCGTCTTCTGATTTGAAATGACACTTGCATGTGTATGCACAGCCTTTTTCTTGAAAGACTGATAACGTTTTTTCTAAATGTATGTGAATAATGACCACTGCAATTTCTATAAGGACCACTTCTCCCTTCCTGAAATTGTTGGAAAGTAGGAAGAGGTGAGATGTATTTAAGGAATAAGTGAAGACTTCTGCTTGGAATCTCAGGTTCTAAAACTTAATTCTGAACTCTCATATAGAGCTCATGCTGCTGCATACTTCCTTAAAAGAATCCAGTGCACTTTGCATGCACAAGGATTGATGTTATAAAGTGTTTATCACCACTACTTGCACTCCATCTCTGATAGTGGAATCAAGCCCTACAAATTATCAGTAGCTCTATCTATATCTATATATGCAGTATTCTTCCTACATTATTTAAACCCTAATTTTCCCAGGCGTGGCTTTTCTCCCTTTAGGATCCTGCTCCATTGTCTGTATCTCCCTTCAGTTACTTCCATGTTTGTTCCTGTAGTAATGGCCTGTCCTCCTTATCCTTTTAGGAAATGGGATAGTTATACCTTCAATTTGTACTGCATACATATGAGGAGATTCCTTATTCAAAGGTGAACATTCCCTTTAGTATCTTAACTCTGTTCCTAAGGATTCTGTCTACCTCCCTTTGCCTGTTTTCCCTTCTCTTCATCTGCATGTTGGTTTAAAAATTGCTTTGATGCCTGATATGAAGCATTATTCTGCAGGAATAGAGATAGACCATATCAAATCAGAGAGTACAGTATAACCTGCTTATAGTGAAGCTCCACTGACAATTCAATAGAAGAAAAGTCTTAAGTTGTTTCAGTTTACTGCAAAGCAACTAGTGCAATTGCATATGCAGTACAACTCTGCTTATACTATAGCTGGTCTGTGTAAAGTGATGACTTTAATATAATAAGGTTCTACTGTATTTATAGAACACTAGTGACTCATAATGAAGCATGCAAGTAATGGTTCTGTGGCCAAAATGTTAACCCAGGAGTGCTAACCCAATGCATGATCTGTTGGTAAGGTATTATTTCATTATTTTGTTGTTGGCATTCTTTATAGAAACAAATCAGAAATTAAACTACAAAACGTGATGTAAATCAAGGAATGTAGGCTGCTTGTTAATGGGAAGTTCACATTTTCTTTTGGAAATGCCAGTAGTTATCTCCATATGTTCTTTGTGCATGGAGTAGGTCTCACAATAGCTTTCAGAATTCAGTGGCAAGGCTTTTGTTTTGCTTTCCTTTAGGATGATGAGCCTCCAACCAAAGGGAAGAAGAAGAAGAAGAAAAAGAAAAAGGAGGAAGAGATAGATATTGATGTGGATGACCCAGAAGTCAGCCGCTTTCAGTACCCATTTCATGAACTCATGGTATGGGCAGTGCTGATGAAACGGCAGAAGATGGCACTCTTTCTTTGGCAGCGAGGGGAGGAGACCATGGCCAAAGCACTTGTGGCATGTAAACTGTACAAATCCATGGCTCATGAGTCTTCAGAGAGTGAACTGGTGGATGACATCTCTCAGGATTTGGACAACAACTCAAAGTTAGTTAATTGGAGCATAGTGCATGGCTAATTTGTATATATGGGGCCATATAGACTGCTCAAAGTTATTTTTGAGCAATTGCAATTAATTTTTAAGATGGTGGGTCACAGAGATGATTGTTTGGCCCATTTTTCTGACCAACTTTTTTCATCTATGAAGTTTGAGGATGTAGGTACAAGACTGGGAGGCACGAATTTTTAAGTTATCACATCTTGAAGTCCCTCTGTGGTCTTAGGAAAATGGCTTAATGTCTCTGCCTCAGTTTCCTCCTGAATAAAATAAAATTAGCTTACCTCACTAGGTCAGGATTAACTGATGTATATGAATTCTCTGAAGAGGTAAATTTGAGTCTACTAAGTAAATTTTATCCCAAACAGTCTCACGAGAGCTGTGAAAGAAGTTGACATGTTTGAAGGAAGGTGATTAAAAATAAAAATAAGTTTAAAGGGAATGAAAATTACATGTTACTCTATGCACTCTAATTCAGTTTGTTAGTCTCTGTGCCTTATTGCTTTTTTAGTTTTAAACAAATTTCTTCAAAACTTCAAATGTAATTGGCTTTATTATAATTGTCCTTAGAATGTTAGAAATTTACAAAATGACAATTACAACGTCTATAGTGCCTGTAATCAAAGGATGAAAAATATTTTACAAGCTGTCAGGGTCTCTTTCCCGCTTTGAACTTTAGCGTCCAGAAAATGAGGACCTGCATGTCCCTTCTAAGCTTAATTCCTAGCTTAGATCTGATAATGCTGCCACCAACCAAAATATAGTGTTTGGTACACTTTCTGTCCCCAAAAAACTTCCTGGGGAAACCCTGAGATATACCCTGATCAAACTCCTTGGATTCTATACACAGAGGAAATAACTCTTTCCCCCCCCTTTTCTCCTCTCCCAGACTCTCCCTGAGAGAGGAGACCTGTTATCCAACTCCTTGGATCCTAAAACAGAGAGAAATTAACCTTTTCCCTCCTCCTTCCCTCCCAGAGACTTTCCTGAGAAGTACACTGACCAAAACTCTTGGATCCTAAAACAGACGAGGAATAAGTTTTTCCTCCCCCTTCTCTCCTTTCCCCCCACCAATTCCTGGCGGGGGTGGGGGAGTTCAGACCAGTCCCCTTGGGTCTTAGCACAAGGAACAAAATCAATGCAGGTTCTTAAACAGAAAACTTTTAATTAAGAAAGAAAAAAGGTAAAAAATTATCTCTGTAAAATCAAGATGGAGAACATGTTTACAGGATCTCAGCTTTCCCTAGACCAGAGGGACTTCCCCATCCAAAGCCTAAGTAATACCGTTAACAGCCAACAGAGGTGAAAGTATCCTTTCCACAAAATACACATTTGCAAATAAAAGGAAAACAAACATAAATCTAATCCACTTTCAATTTGAAAGTATCTTGTCTCCCGATTGGTCCTTTGGTCAGGTGTCAGCCAGGTTCACTGAGCTTGTTAACTCTTTACAGGTAAAAGAGACATTAACCCTTAACTATCTGTTTATGACACAAGCAATAATGACATTTCCAATCAATAGCTTCTTAAGCACCAGAGTTAATTATCATTTATATTTATTTGTGGGTGGAAGTTTTGCATGCTAGCACAAATCGTGATTGAGGCCCAGTTGTGCTTGATTCTGTACAAAGACATGGGAAAACACTGTCCCAACCCAAAAGAGTTTACAATCAGATTTAAGGGAACACTACAATTTTTAAGCAAAGTTTATCCAATTCTTTTTGCATGTCTCCTTTTCTTCAGAGATTTTGGCCAACTGGCTGTTGAGTTGTTAGATCAATCCTATAAACATGATGAACAGGTTGCCATGAAATTACTGACCTATGAACTGAAAAATTGGAGTAACTCCACCTGCCTAAAACTTGCTGTGGCAGCTAAACACAGGGACTTCATAGCTCACACCTGCAGCCAGATGTTATTAACAGACATGTGGATGGGGCGACTACGCATGCGGAAAAACCCAGGCCTTAAGGTATTTCTTCTACACAATTGCAGTAATTTCCTTGGCACTGATGTTGAAGATACAGCTAAGGCATATAGTATTGTATCAGATTTAGTATATTTATTCATATAACCATTCAGCCCCCTAATTATAGGGGTGCTTTAAAAGTATTTCTTTTGTGAAGCTAATATTTCTGGCTCCTAATCTCAGAATATTGAAGTGACAACATCCCCATGGCAGAGGGAGTGTAGAAGGCAATAAAAGGCTTAGTATGCTTTAAATCTGGAAGCAAAGCCAGATAAATGACAAAAGTGTTCATTTAAGTTTATACCCTGGCCATGAAAACTGGTTATATGACATGAGAAGCTAAAAGACATTCATCATGTTCAGATACTACTGTGGTGAAGGGCACATAATGAAGGATGAGAGAGAGAACAAACCACATGTGACAGATGCTAGTCACATCTCTTAATGCAGTACTGGAAGGAGCTCAGATAATACAGTGAAAAGGGTGGTATAAGAACCTATGCAGAATAAGGTAGAATGATGGGGGGAAAAACACTTTTTTTAGAAAGACTCTTTTCTTGTTTTGAGTGCTTGAACACATGTTCTGCTGATTTCTCTCTCTTTCCATTGATGAGACTCAGGTGATTGTTCAAGGGTGGGTTCAAAGAATGAATAACTGCTAAACATGAATAATGTTAAGTGGGGCCAAGGGGAGACACATAATACACACAGTGTGAGGAGTGTTTTGGTGTTGCTTGTGAAGAGGATAATATATTATTTTCTGGTCTATTATCAGGTGAAGTCCTTCTCTCATTCTATATTGTTAAAACTGCCTTCCACATGTAGGCCTGTCACCTTGGTGTCATCTCCAACCCATCTCTCGTTTTCTCATTTTCAGGTCATCACCAAATCCAGTTGATTTTTCACACCATAACATCTACAAAATCCATCTATATTTTTCTTCTTCTCCTGCCAACATCCTGATCCATTCTCTGTTTTTCACTCTCCTTGACCTGTCTCATCTTCATCTCTCTCACTTTTCACTTTCCCACTTCTCTCCAACTTAAATTACTCAAAATCTTGAATCATAGCTCATGATCCTTTCCCTTCTTTCAGATCACATCTCTCTCCCTTGTTAAATCTATTCACTGACTCCCTTCCTGTTCCATGCAAAATTCAGCCTTCCCTAACCTTCCAGTTCTATGCTCCTCATCTGTATGTCCCCCAAACCTTCTATTCTCATTCCTTCCCCTCACTACTCCTTTTATCTCCTTCTCCAACTCTTCTTATGTGCATGCTATCTCTCATGCTTAGAAAGCTTTCCCAGTTGTTGTTTGCTAAGCTTCCCCCTTTTATTCTTTCAAAACTCTTCTGAGGACCCACCTGTTTCATATCAGAATGTAATTTATAAGCTTTGGTATGAACCCTGCTCCCCTCACCATCCTGCTGTGTGTTGTTCCACTGAATTGAGCTATTGAACCCTGTCCTGCAACACTTTTACCTTCTGGTGTGTTTTATTGCAATGCATCTACCAAGATGAGTCTTCCAGAGCAAGTTCCATGTTATATATTAATATATATTACAGTTAGGGGGACCAGATGTCCCAATTTTATAGGGACAGTCCCGATTTTGGGGTCTTTTTCTTAATAGACTCCTATTACCCCACACCCCTGTCCCGATTTTTCACATTTGCTGTCTGATCACCCTAATTATACTGCCATGTGTAATACTGGTGCTTGATAAATATTAATTATTTCAGTAGCTTCCTGTATGTTGAATGTTGTTCAGAGACATGATAGCAACAAAAGAAATAATGTTGTTTTAAACAAAATCTAATGATGTTATCAATGATGCATTGAATTGATACCTCTTTTCTTGCCCAGGTTATAATGGGGATTCTCTTCCCACCCACCATCCTATTCCTAGAGTTTCGCAGTTCTGATGATTTTTCCTATCAGACATCAAGAGAAAATGAAGATGGCAAAGAAAAAGAGGAGGAAAATGTGGTTGGTACTATACCTTATCATGAGGGTTGGCAACCTTTCAGAAGTAGTGTGCCGAGTCTTCATTTATTCACTCTAATTTAAGGTTTCGCGTGCCGGTAATACATTTCAACTTTTTAGAAGCGGTCTCTCTATAAGTCTATAATATATAACTAAACTATTGTTGTATGTAAAGTAAATAAGGTTTTTAAAAAGTTTAAGAAGCTTCATTTAAAATTAAATTAAAATGCAGAGCCCCCTGGACCGGTGGCCAGGACCAGTCAGCTTGCGTACCGCCTTCGGCATGCGTGCCCTAGGTTGCCTACCCTGCCTTGTCAGAATGCTCTTAAGTTCTCCAGCAGACTTAATATCCAGATTTGCCTACAATTATGCCATTGGCCACTTCAGATTGAAATCTGCAGCTTTCCCATGCCACCTGCTTGTGTAGAAACAAAAATCCCTGTGTGTTCTAGTACTGGGAATATATGGGCCACATTATCAGCCAGTGTAAATTGATGTAGCTGTATTGAGGTCAGTGGAGGTATGCCAATTTACAACAGCTAAGAACCTTGCCTTGTATTTTTCAAAGTGCAATGGAACTGGATAATTAGAGAATAGAGTCCTATTGTTCAGAAGGAAGCTTCTTCTTCGAGTGCTTGCTCATATCCATTCTAGTAGGTGTGCGCGCGCCGCGTGCACGTTCGTCGGATACTTTTTACCCTAGCAACACTAGGTGGGCCGGCTGGGCGCCCCCTGGAGTGGCGCCGCCATGGCGGCTGATATATAGCCCTGCTGGCCCAACCGCTCCTCAGTTCCTTCTTGCCGGCTACTCCGACTACACAGGTCATCCTGATATCTTGGTTTTCTCACTTAAGAGACTCCAGTCTACATTTCGTATTATCTACACAGGTCGAAACACTTCTTACAACAGTTCTTTCCAATCGCCTCACACATCCTCATCTTCTACAATCTCACCGTATTAGGGTAAGTTGGCCTAACTCTTGCTAACAGAGACTGTCATGCATTAAGATCCTCTACAAATCCCTGTCGTTCTTTCTCTACTTTCCACAGGTAACAAATTGTTAATTCAAAAGTTAAGATGACTACTCACCGTGTAAAACCAGAATTTTACCAATAGGTGCATATATCAATTCATAGATCTTTTTCCAATAGGACAGCTCGTTCTTTTGTTTCCTTCTCTTCTATCCCTTTCGGGAGCCTGTATCAGCATTTGCATCCTGGAGACAGAAACTGCAGCTTGGTCACCAATACAATGTCACCTATGAGAGATTTTTCAGTCATGATGCTCAATCATCTGTTCAGCTTACAGAAAAACAAAGGTTATTCACTTTGTAACTGTGTCTTCAGATGTGTTTGCTCATATCCATCTAGTAGGTGTTGCGGGCCGTCGTGCACGGTCGTCGGATACTTTTACTCCTAGCAATCACTAGGTGGCCGGCTGGGCGCCCCTGGTAGTGCGCCGCGCGTATCCGTGCGCGCTGCAGCTCGGTATTTTCCCTCACGCCCATCCGCACCTGGATTCCCCTCTGACTATATAGCCTGCCGGGCCCAACCGCTCCTCAGTTCCTTCTTGCCGGCTACTCCGACAGTGGGGAAGCGAGCGGTGTGTGGACGAGAAGAAAACAGTTACAAAGGTGAGTACCTGTTTTCTTCTTCGAGTGCTTGCTCATATCCATTCTATAGTAGGTGATTCCCAAGCCTTACCTAGGCGTGGGTCGGAGTGAGACATTGCCGAAGCAAGACTGCTGTTACCGAAGGCGCATCGTCTCGAGATGTCAACCGCGCATAGTGCGATGTAAAAGTGTGCATGGACGACCAGGTAGCCGCCCGGCATATGTCTGGATGGGGACTTGGGCCAGGAAAGCAGCCGAAGAGGCTGAGCCGAGTAGCAATGGGCGGTGATGCGACCAGCGGGGCGTGAGCCAATTCGTAGCACGTCGGTCAGATACACGAGGTTACCATGATGAAATCCTCTGGAAGTTACAGGGAGACCTTTCATACGCTCTGCCACTATGCTATGAATAACTGAGGCGAGCGTTTGAGGCTTTAGTTCTGCTGATGTAGAATGGCGGGCCCGCGGACATCTAAGTGTTGCAGCTGCTGGTCCGGCGGCAGTGTGCGGCTTCGGAAAGAAGACCGGCAGGAAAATATCTGGTTAGATGGAATGGTTGAGACGACCTTCGGAAGGAAGGCTGGTATGGTTCGTAGCTGCCACACTTCGCATCTTGTGAGAAGATGGTGGTCTCTCAGGTATTCCATAAGCAGATAAATAGCTCCTACGGAGCCCTTCTCCGATGTCTGCTCGAGTCCGAGGCTGGGAGGGATTCGGATGCTCAAGGCCCTCAGCAGTGGCCCTTTTGGACTCCGTTGGGTACCCATCAGAGCCAGTGGCCGCACACGCAGCCTCCGCCTCGCCTCCGTTGCTCAGTTGACCGAGGGGTCACCCAAGTTCCACGGTGAGCAGACCACCGGGCGGCACACTATGGTTAAACAGTGCGCATCTCACCATGATGCAAGCCGCAGAATGCGGCCATCCGGACCAAGAGTTCCCTTCAAGGACCCTGTTGGTCCCGGAGTCTCGTCCTCATGCTTTCCCCGACGAGGCTGTGCGCGGAACATACCACATCTAGGGCCACCGCTACCGACCTGCACGGCGCACCAGGCACTTCTACGGCGGGTGTGCTCTGAACATATATCTGCCAGTGGAGGTAACGTTTCGCCGAGGTGGGACGACGCCCCGATAGTCATAATCCCTCACGGAGGCCCCGACCGCGCTAGCGCTCCTCGTTATTTCGTACGCATCCTAGGCACGGCCGATACCGCATCTGGCAGACCCCGGCTTCGGTGCTGCCAACCGGCAACAGGGTGTTGCGCAAATAGCATGGTGCCCTCCACAGGGTACGATACCTGTCAATGTTCATCCTCCGCCTTGCTCGTGGGTGGTCCAGTGCGGTCAACGAGCTGAGAGGCGGCACGGGTCAGCGCAAGTCACCTGCGCCCAAGTCTAGAGAGGCAAGCGTCGAATGGACCTCCGTGCGGCAGGAGATTTACTCTCCTGGGGGCTCCAGCTCCGAATCGCCAATGCAACAGGCCCTAACTTGAGCCGTTTACAGTTTTTACACCTTGGAGTCAGTGGAGAAATTTCAACTTGACCTTCTCGCCACAGGCACTCTCGCAAGAGTTCTCTCGGCGCTCATGCAGCAGGGTAAGAAGGTGGCGCGCACCCCCTTCAGGCTTCTATACGATGCCGGCAGACTCCGAGAGCTAGAACTCTCGCATCAGGGGTCGCTATGAGGCGCACTTTCAAATGGCTGCAAGCGTCCGGCTTACCGTCGTCGAAGGTCCAATACACTTTATACAGGACCTCCCCCTTTGACGGCCCAGCTGGTTCCCTCTTCTCGCCAAAGACGGACCCTCGCCGCCAAAGTCTTAAGAGACAATCGCGTCATAAAGCGGCTCGCGTGGGAATGCACACTGCCGCAGATGCAAAGACGGCCCTTGCGCCCCAGGCCGAATGACGGTCTACCGCCCACGCTCGGCCGTGAGAGAAGACTTCTCCAGGCGCAAGAGGCAGGGACCTCTCGTAAGACTGCCAGGTGCTGGCCCTCAAGGTAGCTGTAACCGCTCCGCTCCCGCCAACACCTGGCCTGCGGGGGGGACCGAAACCCAGCTTTTGGAAGGTGCGCTCGAGGAGCACCCGTACCGAGGTCCTCCAGGATCCACCTCAGTTTTCAACCGCCTCGCCGCTTTCCTCCGCTGCTTGTTGGTCCCCAGCTAAACATCAGGACCGCTGGGTCTCTCACACGTGTGGAACGGTGCCGCTACGCGTCTGCAGTTTTTCTTCGACCTCCCCCTTCCCACCCTCCCTCCCGGTCCCTCTTCAGGTGACCCCTCTCACGAGCAACTCGCTCCTACAGGTACAGTGTTCAATAGCTCCTTCACATTAGGAGCCATAGAGGAGGTTCCAGAGGCCATTGAGAGGCAGAGGGTTCTATTCCATACTCCGATTCCTGATGGCAACGGCGAAGGCGCCGCCTTCGTCCCATCCTTGGACCTGCGACTCTGAGACAAGTATTCTCAGGAAAGCCAAGTTCCGCATGGTCGGCCTGGGAAACATCATTCCTTCGCTCGATCCCGGGATTGGTATCGCTGCTCTCGACAGGAGCGGACGCATATGTCTATATGGCGATCATATCCCACCGCACAGGACGTTTCACTCGTTGTCGTAGGTGAAACGCGTCCGTCACTACCAAGTTTGCAGTTCGTGCCTTCGGCCTTCCTCGCCGCCCCTCGAGTTTGTTACCCAGTGTATGGCTAGTAGTAGCGCCTACCGCCGTCGTCGTTCACATCCCATGTTTTTCCCTAGCCTCGACGACTGCTTGATTCGGGGACGTCCTGAGGCAAGGTAGCCGGCATGCTACAGTTCAATCCAGAGATCCTGTCTCTCTGCGTCTCGGATTTGATTCATCAACTCGAGAAATCCCTCCTACGCTTTCCCAACACACGGAATAGAATTCATAGGATCACTGCTGGACTCGAATCGAGCAACAGCCAGCTGGCCTCCTCATACGATGTTCAGAGCGTATAGTTTCCTCGCTTTCAGAGGTTCCATCGCCTTCCCACACCACTGCCCTGTACCGTCTCGGCCCTCCTTGGCACATGGCTGCAGTGCACCTTTGTCTACAAGCACGCGAGGCTACGCATTGCCGCCCTCTACAAACGTCTGCGCTCCGCTTCAGTCTTTTCGGGCCACGACGGGACTGCCCTGGACATGGTAGTGCACTAATAACGTCTCACGTGGCTGGGCTTCCCTCAATTGGTGGCTGGCATCCCCGCCCTACGTGTTGCGCCGGTCGACCGCTTCACTGTGCACTCAACCCTCGACTACCCTGGACGATGGATGCTTCCGCTCTGGCAGATGGGCGGCACAGCCTGGGCCATTCTGCAACACCAAGGGTTGGTCCTTACCAGAGCTCCAAATCCACATCAATGTCCGGGAGCTAAGGGCAGTCCGCTTGGCAATGCCAGCATTTCCGCGAGCAGCTACAGGGCTGTTGTGTTGCCATTTTCACCCCCGACAACACGACGGCCATGTATATAAACAAACAATGGAGAGAACACGATCTTCCCCTCTTTGCCAAGAGGCTCCGTGAAACTGTGGGAATTTTGCAGTAGCCCAGCTCGATCGACTATGCTAGCCTCTGCTCCTCCCAGGGGCCGGAATACGACTAGCGGACCGAGCTGAGCAGATCGTTCCTGAACACACGAATGGTGCCATCCGGTCCCGGACGTTCTGTTTTCTGTCTTCCGAGGTGGTGCTTTCCCCAGATAGCCTGTTCCCTCCAAGGACAACAGGAATTGTCAGATGGTCTTGCTCACGCTAACAGGGCCGCTCCACCGGGCTCCCTCTCGGACGCCTTCTCATTCCATGGGACGAAGGGCGCTCCGTGTATGCGGTGTCCCCCGTTCCGCGTTGAGGCACAGGGTCCTTGCTCAACTGCGCAGGGGACCTAAGCGCCAGATGACTTGATGATCGCTTCCCGTCATGGCCCCCCCTGCGGCAGTATTGCGTACACCATGCTGCTCGACCTGTCCCGGGCGGCCTCCAATATCACTACCTCTCTACCCGGACCTTATACCACAGGACTTCGGCAGGCTTCGGTAAACCCAGACCTCCGTCCCTACACCTGACAGCATGGCTGACTTTGGTGTTTGAACGAGTCTGAGCGTCAGGTGCTTGTCAGCGGAGGTCCAACAAGGCCCTTGTTAGGTGCAGGAAACCCTACGCGGGCCACTTATCTTCGCGAAAAGTGGGAAGCGATCCTCATGCTGGGTGTGCACGAGTGTCTCCATGGTCCCGACTTGCCGTCCAGTCTCTGTAAGTCTTGCGACCCTTGACTTCCCTATCTCAAGGCCAGGGCTAAGCCCGCTCTTCCAATTAGGGTCCCCATCTAGCCGGAAATCTCCACCTTCCATCCTGGAGAGTCTGTAATCGTCCACCGTTTCCACACCCCACATTTCGCAGGTTCCTTAAAGGATGGAGAGAGCTTTACCCTCGGTTAAGCCTCCTTCCCTACGTGGATCTGAACCCTGGTATCTCTCTAGATCGCATGGGGCCCCCCTTGTTGAGCCGTTAGCGACCTGCTCCTTACTAGATCTTGTCATGGAGCAACGTCCTTCCGGGTAGCTATCACCTCTGCCAAACGAGTATCCGAGCTCTGTGGCTGGGCGTAGCACCCAACCTACACCATCTTCTAGTGCGGGAGATAAGGTGCAGCTACGACCATACCAGACTTCCTTCCGAACCGTCCGTCTCACCAATTCCATCTTTAACCAAGATATTTTCCTGCCGGTCTTCTTTTCCGAAGCCGCACACCTGCCTGCCGGACCAGCAGCTGCACACCTTGAGATGTCCGCGGGCCCGCCATTCTACATCAGCAGAACTAAAGCCTCATAGACGCTCCGGCCTCAGTTATTCATAGCATCAGTGGCAGAGCGTATGGAAGGTCTCCCTGTAACTTCCAGAGGATTTCATCATGGGTAAACCTCGTGTATCCTGACGACGTGCTACGAATTGGCTCACGTCCGGCTGGTCGCATCACCGCCCATCATGCTACTCGGCTCAGGCCTCTTCGGCTTGCTTTCCTGGCCCAAGTCCCCATCCAGACATATGCCGGGCGGCTACCTGGTCGTCCATGCACACTTTTACATCGCACTATGCGCGGTTGACCATCTCGAGACGATGCGCCTTCGGTTAGTAACAGCAGTCGTTGCTTCGGCAATGTCTCACTCCGACCCACCGCCTAGGTAGGCTTGGGAAATCACCTACTAAGAAATGGATATGAGCAAGCACTCGAAGAAGAAAACAGGGTACTCACCTTTGTAACTGTTGTTCTTCTCCGTCCACACACCGCCGCCTTCCCACTGTCGGAGTAGCCGGCAAGAAGGAACTGAGGAAGCGGTTTGGGCCGGCAGGCTAATATATCAGTAGGAAAAGGAATGCCGCAGGATGGGCGTGAGGAGAACAATAAGCGGCGCTGCACTCCAGGGGCGCATGCGGCCACTAGGGGGCGCGGCCGGACCACCTAGTGTTGCTAGGGTAAAAGTAATCGACGAACACGTAGCACGCGGCGCCGCACACCTACCTAGATGGATATGAGCAACACATCTCGAAGAACAACAGTTACAAAGGTGAAGTAACCTTTGATTTTTCTGTATCAGCTGAACAGATGATTGAGCATTCGCATGACTGAAAAAATCTAGCTCATAGGTGGACATTGATATTGGTGACCAAAGCTGCAGTTTCTGTCTTCCAGGATGCAAATGCTGATACAGGCTCCCGACAAGGGAGATGAAAGAGAATGGAAACAAAAGAACGAGCCGTCCTATTGGAAAAAAAAGAATCTATGAATTTGATATACTGCACCTATTGGTAAAAATTCTGGTTTTACACGGTGAGTAAGTCATCTTAACTTTGGATTATTAACAATTTGTTACCTGTGGAAAGTAGAGAAAGAAGACAGGGATTATGTAGAGGATCTTAATGCATGACAGAGTCTCTGTTAGCAAGAGTTAGGCTAACCTGTATACCCTAATACGCTAGAGATTGTAGAAGAATGAGGATTGTGTGAGGCGATTGGAAAGAACTGTTTGTATAGAAGTGTTTCGACCTCGTGTGTAGATAATACGAAATGTAGACCTGGTAGTCTCTTAAGTGAGAAAACCAAGATATCAGGATGACCTGTGTATAAACAAAATGCAGCTGTTGCTTATTATTGTCTGTAACAAAAGTATAAATGCTTGCTGTAATTGTTTACCTGTTGAGAGACCTGTCCGGGACTGGGGCAACCCTGTGTTCTAGGGCACTCCCTCCCTCAATTGCAATTGCTTGAGAAATAATAAAGTATCTGACTCTGCTGCACCCAAACAAAAAGTGAGAAATGAGTTTTTCTCCGACATACCTTATATTAATTTAAAACAAAATAATAGGAAAACATCTTGATATATAGTTTAAAGAACAGGTATCAACAAAATACACTTTGGCCTTGGCATCTGTTTCTCTTACGAATTTATACTGCTTCTAGCATCGTTGTACGTGAGCACATAACAAAATTCACATCGCACATGGTCTAACGCCCATTAAAACTTAAAGAGACATAGTTAAAACCTTTTAAATTGTTTTTCCATCTTCAGTGCTGCTTTATTATATCTAATTTTTTTAAATATCAAAAAGTTCAAAGGTCTCCACTCATTCTGGACTTCCAGCTTGTGACACCTGTGGCCATTATTTCCCCATTTGACTTTTATTAAGGTTGTAAGCACTCAGTATATTTTGAAAATCAGCCCCTAGCTTCAAGAGAAGACCAAGAGATGATTTGATTGCAGTCTATAAGTACCTACATAGGGAACAAATATTTAATAATGGTCTCTTCAATCTAGCAAACAAAGGTATAACGTGATCCAATGACTGGAAGTTGAAGCTAGACTAATTTAGACTGGAAATAAGGTAATTTTTTAACAGTGAGTAATTAACCGTTGGAACAATTTACCAAGGATTGTGGTGGACTCTCCATCACTGGCAATTTTTAAATCAAGATTTCATGCTTTTCTAAAAGATCTGTTCTAGGAATTATTTTGGGAAATTCTATGGCCTGTGCTATATAGGAGGTCAGTCTAGATGCTCACAAGGTCCCTTCTGGCCTTGGTATCTATGAAACTTGAAATCCAAAATTAGTGGACAACTATGAATATTTTCCTGAATATTAGGTTTTGTTTCTGCTGATATACACTTATGTTCTGTACTTTATACATTTAAACTTGCTGCAAATGACTTTTTGTACTAATTTTGGAATGATCTCAAGTAACTAAATGCTGTCTATGCAGCCATGGATAAAGCAGTTACTGTGTAACAGCCCTGCACACTAATGCCTAGAGTCCATGGACATAAAAGATTCTTTTTTCCAGATATCATACCTGGGTTACCTAATGCTGTTCAATTATATAATCTTGGTGCGGATGGACCGCTGGCCCTCGCTCCAGGAATGGATTGTCATCTCCTATATTGTGACTCTGGCTTTAGAGAAAGTAAGAGAGGTAATGTGAATCACACCAATAACTGCTATTTTACATTATCCTGGGGAAGAACTTGCCATTTATAAATAAATGGTGAATGAGGGCTGGAGGAGTAGTGTAAACAGGCAAGCCTTGCATGAGGCAGGAGATTCCCTTCCCTGCACCTCTTCCAAATCCATGCCAGTGCAGGGGGACTTCAACTATTACCCACACCAGGATTCTCAGAACCCTCCTGCCTGAGCAAAAGAGCAGTCAAAAATTCCACTAGGTCATTTCTGCAGTTTCCTGAATTCACTGCCCCTTTCATATGTGTATTTTCCTGGGAGGGCATGAGGATATAATCCCTAAATAGCCTTCTGTTATGCACAATTAATGTATGTTGCATTGATCAGTTATAGTATATGATGAAGAGGTTGGGAGGGAGAAACGTGTTTTATATGTAAATTTGCAGTAGTATTTAATTTATTATCATCTCGGCTCTTACGGATTGGTAGTACAGCACAAAAACCCCACTCCCAAATCAATTCACCCCACTGTAGTTCCCTCCCAGTCTGTTTCCCCTCCAACCCACCATGTTCCTAAAATAAACACCTCATATAATTTTGATTTGGACATAAATGTGGACAAAAAGTTAATGGGCCGCAGCCGGTGAATTAAGTGACAATCCTATTAAGTTATGAAATCCTATGGTTAAATGAAAGTTTGGTCAAAATAGAAAAATTAAATGGAGTCTGTAAGCAGCCATGTGCTCTGCTGCAGGGGCAAATCCTGGTCCTGATGAAACCCATTACACCCAGTCAGACTATCCTCTGTCTCACCACCATTATTTAAAAAATGCACTCCATAGATTTTCTTCAGGATTTTTTCCCTTTGCTTTTAGATTCTGATGTCGGAGCCAGGCAAGCTGAGCCAGAAAATAAAAGTCTGGCTGCAGGAATACTGGAATATCACTGATATGGTGGCTATTTCAGTATTTATAATTGGAGCAATTCTTCGCCTACAGAACCAGCCTTACATGGGTTATGGAAGAGTAATCTACTGTGTGGATATCATTTTCTGGTACATTCGAGTACTGGATATCTTTGGTGTGAACAAGTATTTGGGACCCTATGTCATGATGATTGGAAAAATGGTTAGTACATCTGTAGCTAGAGGCTTGCTTTAAGGACGCATCTTAAACTATGTAAGAAAGCAGATTTGGGAAAGTAAAATCATTTCTTCTTCTAGATTTGGGAAAGTAAAATCCCACAACTGTTGCTCATCTGATTTGGTCTGTGAATAAGGGCTGCAGAATGGGGCTCTCAGTCTTGACTCATGAATTACATTCTCCCACAGAGATTTTGAATATACTAATAATAAACTTTATTCAAGAGAGAATATTTCTTAAACTGTTTCAATACCCTGTATCCTTAACACCCTGTTTTTCTGTCCTATTGCAGTCTCTTCAGAATAGTCTACTTAATCAGTATGAGTCTCAGTGAACCATTTTAGGGTATTTCCCTTCAGAAAAGTGAGATTTAAAATTTATAAGCTTAGAGTCTGATTCTCAGAGGTCCTTTTAGGATCTTCAACTCCCATTGACTTCAGTTAGAATTGTGGTTGCCCAGAGCTTGTGGTTCTTAATATCAAAGCCAGACTGGCTTTCCTTCATCAAAGCATAGTATTAAACCCACTTCCAGTTAATGGAACTAATATATTTGAAGCTTTGTGCTGCCAATAATGTAACAACAGGCTCCGATAAAATTATCCTCCTTAGCATATAATAAACCCAGTATACACATACTCATAAGGAGGAGGGGAGCGCTCTGGGGAGCCCATTTGATTTTCCATTGAATTGAATATAACTGTAACTAAGAAAGGTGGTGAGACTACAACACAGAGTTCTGTTAAGGTGAACTTTGCTGGAACATATGCATTTTGGGTTTCAGGCTCCTAGATCACTTAGGTGACTGAAAATTTTGCCATCTGTTCCTAAAAAATATATTGAGTATATATCGATGATATGAGGGAGTATTCAACTTGAGAGTGGTGAGGCCCTTCTTTTAGCACTTAGAGATGAAAATACCTTTCACTTGGTGCATTCCAAAGTCAAAATGTTGCTCTTCAGAAGTGTTTGTATGTGAGCCTCTCGGGCAGAGGTGGCTTAGCAGCGAACAGAGAGGGAAAGCACCACCAGCAACAGAGAAATCATCGTATTTCTTCCTTTCAAGTCAGTGGCAGAATTTTTACAAGAGCCACTGTCCTACATGTTGTTGCCTGTGTGTTCAGGGAAAGTATGACTAGAATGAGTTCAAATATATACTCTTGTCACCGGCCCAAGCACTTATATGAAGATGCTCACTCTGCTTTCGCTTTCTGAACATAAGTACATTATTTGTTTGCTGCTATTGTCATTGCTGTTGTTATACATTTTCATGGCACCATAAATGTACACCATACCATGCAAGGCATAGAAAAGTTCATAGGCCCAGAACCTCCACCTGAGGAGCACACAGTCTTACTCAGGAGAGGTGCTGCAAATGTGGCTTTAAGCCACCTTTGTGCAACCCAGATCCTGGGACCCTGAAAGTTGCTTTGATTTGAACTGACTCACTTCTGCCCAAGGGCCATTACAGAAGCAAGAGATTGCCAGGGCACAAGTATGCTTTCTAATCTAGCAGTTAACACTGTGACCAGTTGTGCTGGATTGAGAGGTCTCTTGGCTTGGCAGGGCAGGGTAAAGTGTGCCTAATGCAGGGGGAATCTGGTCTGTAAAGCCATATAGTCTGATACTCCTTTTAGTCAAAAAAACATATTATCTGTTTAACCGGATCTTGGGTGTTGTTTTTTTACACTTAGTATGTTTTCAGCTCATGACAGATATTTGTACCAGCATAATAATATCTGGGAAACAACTAGTTTGGGGGATTTTTTTTTTATTCTCATGAATCTTTCTTGGTGGTTTTCCTGCACACATTCTCCTACACACATTCTTTCATATATGTAACCTCTGATTATGACAAAAATATTTGTATGGTCCCTCTGTCCAGATGATTGACATGCTGTACTTTGTGGTCATCATGCTTGTGGTTCTGATGAGTTTTGGAGTAGCCCGCCAAGCTATCCTGCACCCAGATGAGGAGCCCTCTTGGAGACTAGCCCGCAACATCTTCTATATGCCCTACTGGATGATCTATGGAGAGGTGTTTGCAGACCAGATAGACCGTAAGAGTAGAATTCATAGTAAGATTCTGTTTCCTGTTTCTGAGGCAGATGATCAGATCCAAATTAATGAAAATGACTGTTTTTAATTTGGAATTAGTATGTTTGTCTTTGGTTGCTTTTGTGGCAGATTCCAGACTTCCAAACGTCACTTTCTCCTCCCCACCAGAGTACCAATGGGAATCCTCTACCCGTCAGCATATGTTCTATTTCAATTACTGTTGAGAGTGGTGCAATCTGAAACGCTCACCAATCTTGGATGTTAAGAATATCACCTCTGAGATGCTCCTCTTCCTTAGATGGGTCAAGAAGAGATAATCCTTGAGTTACTGTTGAACCTGGTTCATCACCACACTCTGATTCAGGAAAGCACTTGAGCACAAGCTTAACTTCTAAATTCATGCTTAAACCCTATTGACTTCAGTGGGACTTAAACACATGCTTTCCTGAAATGGGGCCTATAAAAATTAATTGTGGAGCCATAGGTCTGCACATGCTCTAGAACAAGGGGTCTCAACCTGTTCAGTACAGAGCCCCTTCCCTTAGCAATATGTGAAGTTCAGGGTGGTCACAATTCCATGACTTCTGGTTATGACCCCACAAGTTTAGAACATATGTTCCTAGAATATTTTAGGTAATCAATAACTTTTGATACCATCCTTTTGCCAGACAGTCTGGGTAAATCACAAATGTCCTGGCTTCCTTCATTTCTGGGGGCAGGGCAGTATCTATCAAAACATGAGCCCTGCCAGCTGGAGGATGAGCTGTGATATCATCAGCTGGGAATGCACATGCTTGTTGTTAACAAAGGAATGAAATGGAGGGGCAAGAAACAGGGCTAATAATAAAAATTGGTAATACTTTAAAATGTGAAAATACTATTTGGACTGTTTACAAAATGTAATATTACCAAAGTGGCCCTTTGTTCTGATTTTGTGGCTCAGCAACACACTGAAGTTAAGAATGCTGCAATCTAGAGCAGTAATTCCAGTTAGTTTTGATCAGGATGAAGTGTATTAAGTAGGAATGAGGAGTAAAATCAAGGAGAAAAGAGAGAAAACTGTTCCCAAATATATCATAGCTCCATCCTCAACCTTTATAGGGCCATAGCCTTGCTTTGGCCACCTTGAACTCACTGAGAGCCCCTGGCACCTCATAGACTCATAGGTCAGAAGGGACCAATATGATCATCTAGTCTGACCTCCTGCACAAGGCAGGCCACAAAACCCTACCCATACACATTTATAACAACCCCTAACCCATGGACTGAGTTATTGAAACTCTCTCAAAATTGGATTGAAGGACCTCAGAGCTGCAGGAGAAATCTCACCAGCAAGCGACCCATTGGCCCCACACTGGCAGAGAATGGCGAAAAACCTCTTATTGCGGACAAATGTGGCGCCTTTAGTTAAAGATCAGCCACTCTTTAGAGGTATTAGCTAACCTCAACAATAAGCAGCAGAGTTAAACTTAATTTGGTTTAATAGAGTTTCTGCCTTAGCTCTAGATTCCTTTGATTATGTTGTTTAATCATCGATCCTTACATTTTACGGTGTTTTGTAATTGTTTACCTTGTTTTCCCCTCTTATACTAAGGTTTATATGCGTCTACATCAGAGGTGGCGCAAACTTACAGTCCATTAGGACCGTTCGGTCCTGCCTAGGCCCCCAAGCTCCTTGGCCCCGGGGGCTTCGGCACCCGCTCTCCCCTTCCATGTTCCCCCTCCCCCTGACAGGCCTCAGCAGCTTTGCCCCACCACTGGTTGTCAATGTCTCTGAGTGGCGGTAGGCAGCAAGCTCCTGGAGGCACAGGCACAGCAGACTCTGGCCTGACTCGGTCTCTGGTGTGCTGCATGGATGCGCAGCGAGCAGTGCGATGGTGGGCCAGGTTCCAGCTGGGTGGTTGAGGCTGTTAGTGGCTGCCAGCAGCCGGTGCCCCAGGCAGCACCAGGTACAGGGAGGGCAGAGGAGCCTGGCGGCGGTTGGATAGAGGGCAGGGAGTTTGGGGGGTGGTCGGGGCGGGTTTTGGATCTTAGTTTCGATTGGTAGAGCAGGGGGGGGAACAGAAGGGGTTTGAATGGGGCGAGGGTCCCGGAGCGGGGCCAGTCAAGCAAGGAAGGGGGGTTGGACTGGCAGGTTGCGGCGGCAGTCAGGGGCATGGGATTCTAGGGGAAACGGGATAGGCAGTCAGGGGACGTGGAGGACGGGGCGTGTTGAACTGAGCAGCGAGTCCGGGGAGCCATCAGGAATGCGAGAGGGGGTGGATGGGGCAGGGGGGTCCGGGTTGCGGTCAGCGGGGATAGGAAGATGGAGAGCGGCGAGGTGGGGCAGGCGGTGGGGGGGGCTGTCAGGGAACAAGGGAAGTTGGATGAGGCAGGAGTCCCGGGGAAGGGGGGGCAGATAGGAGGTGGGAGCCAGGCCACGACCCGTTCCCCTAACCGGCCCTACATACAATTTATGAAACCCAATGCAGCCCTCAGGCCAAAAAGTTTGCCCACCCCTGGTCTAATCATTAGTGGTCAGAACTCCCTGCCGCATAGAAATGGCTATATGGAAATGGCTAGATGGGCTGTACCATTAATCTGGTCCTGCAGTTACATTGTCGTAGTGATGTTTTGTTTAGATAGGACACCGAAACACTCTTTTCTTCTTCCTTTCCCTCATAAATTATCATCTTATTACTGTAACTTACAATATGTAAAATTGTTCTTGGAAATATTTGGGTCAATCCAGTTACGTATTACATGCTGCCCCAGCTTCTGAGTGGTCTGGCTAAGTCTCAGATGGGTTGAGTCTCATGTTGAGAGGAAATGACTAAGGCAGAGATTGAGGATATTGCTGCAGTCCATGTGGTTCACAATATGTACACAAATTCCTATTCACCTTGAACACAGATGGTAAAAGCAACAGCAAAGTCTCATGTATACGGGTCTGTTTTTCTCAAAAGTCAGCCAAAACATACACTGGTCTCAGCACCTGTAGCCAAGTTCTCCCTGTCTCTGTATCTTGCTTTACATGCACTGTCCCAGCTCTGATCTCTGTTTCTATCATACCCCGACTATACAAGATAAAGTCCTATTGTGGGAAAATGTGATTAGCCAAGGACTCAAAAAATCCTACCGTAGACAGGAAAAGCTCCACAAACCTTTGAATTTCATTTCCTGTTTGCCCAGCTTGGACAGCTGATCAGCACAGGTAACCACGCAGAGTTCATCAGCACAGGTAACTATGCAGTCTGAGAATCAAAAAAGAGCTCCAGCATGGACCGCAGGGGAGGTACTGGATCTGATTGTTATATGGGGAGAGGATTCCATGCTAAAAGAGCTCTGATCCAAAAGACGAAATGAAAAAACATTTGAAAAAATTTCCAAGGCCATGATGGAGAGAGGCCATAGCAGGGACTCAGTACAGTGCCGTGTGAATGTTAAGGAGCTCAGACAAGCCTACCAGAAAACCAAAGAAGCAAATGGAAGGTCCAGGGCAGGGCCGCAAACATGCCGCTTCTACGTTGAGCTGCATGCAATTCTAGGGGGGTCCACCACCACTACTCCACCCCTATCCGTGGATTCCGAGGTGGGGGTAATCTTAGCCATGCCTGAGGATTCTGCGGACAGGGGAGATGAGGAGGAGTAAGAGGAGGACGAGCTTGCAGAAAGCACACAGCACTCCGTTCTCCCCAACAGCCAGGAGCTTTTTCTCAGCCTGACAGAAGTACCCTCCCAGCCTTCCCAAGCCACTATCCCAGACAAAGAAGCCATGGAAGGGACCTCTGGTGAGTGTACCTTTGTAAATATAAAACATGGTTTAAAAGCAAGAGTTTTTTAATGATTAATTTGCCCTGAGGACTTGGGATGCATTCGCGGCCAGTACAGTTACTGGAAAGCTCTGTTAACGTGTCTGGGGATGGAGCGAAATCCTCCAGGAATCTCCATGAAGCTCTCCTGGAGGTACTCCAAAAGCCTTTGCGGACGGTTTCTGGGCAGAGGCAGCCTTATTCCGTCCTCCATGGTAGAACACTTGACCATGCCATGCATGCTCGCAAGTAATCTGGTATCATTGCATGACAAGCCTAACTGTGTATGGTCTCGTGTTTGCTGGCATTCAAGCAACATCCTTCTTTATCTCACTGTGTTCTCCTCAGGAGAGTGATATTGGTTCATGGTAAACCTGGTTGAAATATGGGAATTTAATTAAGGGGACAGAGATGGTTGGGCTGTTGCCTGTGGCTTAAAAGAAATCCTTCCCTGCATTTAGCTAAGCGGAGCGGGGGGGTATTGCGCTGAGCTGTTTTGCTAGCTGGGATATAGCGGGATCTTCCCTGCTAGCTGGGATCTTCCCTGCTACCAGCCACGTGGTGAGGGGAGGGGTGGCTAGCAGCGATCTTCCATGATACCAGCCATCGGTGGGGGGAGGGTAAGCTATATCCCAGAGAATTGGATGGGGGCGGTTCTGGTGCTGCACGTTAACAGAAAGAAGCAGCACTCAATGGGCCTTGCTTGCATTTGGGAAAGGAGGGCGCTTGGATATATGAAGGCTGCAGAAAGCCGAAAGACAGTGCTTACCATGGCCACATGCAAGTCAAATTCTGATGCTCGGACCTGCACCTAACACCAAAGCGCAGGCACTCAATTTAAGATGCAAAATGCGACCTTGTAGTGAGATCACATGTTCAATGTAAGGTAAATAGTGTTGTTCACCGTGAAGAGTATAACCATTGTCCTGTAAAATGTATCTTATTAAATACTTCTCTCCCTTTTTTCCCTCCCTCCTGCAGCTGCAAATTTTTCAAGTCTCCCTCCTCCATCCCGAAGGCTATCTCAGATAAGGCCAGCGGAAAAAAAAAGACACGAGACGAAATGTTCTCGGAATCATGGAAGTGCACCGCAATGAAAAGCTCATCTTGAATGAGTGGAGGACGTGGTATCAAAATACAGAAGATGCCAGTGACCATGAGGATAGGAGGGACCAACATGAGGATAGGAGAGATGCTCGAGATGAAGTGGCGGCAGAAAGATCTGAGGTGTCGGGATGGAACTCGGGGCTGCTGCATGATCAATGATATGTTCCGGTATCTGGTGGAGCTTCAGGAACAGCAGCAGGATCACGAGATGCTGCTGCAGCCCCTGTTATAACCACCCTCCCGCCTCACCATGTTCCTTAGCCCTCACCCAGACATGTGAGAACGCTCGTGGAGAGGCTCCGTGCACCGCCCATTCCACCCAGTGGACAGCCAACCAAAAGGCTGTCATTATTTTTTAAATTTTTTTAGTGGCTTTTCCTTCCCTCTATCCTCCTCCCCAACCCACCCGGGCTACCTGGTCAGTTCTTCTCCTCTTTTTATAATTATTTAATAAAGAATACATGATTTTTAAATGGAGTGACTTCATTTCCTTAGGAAGCAAGCGGAATCAAAGGGGAGGGTGGTGGCTTACAGGGAATGAGTCAATCAAGGGGGAGGGGGTTCTATCAAGGAAAACAAACACAACAGTCACATTGTACCCTGGCCCGTGATGAAACTGGTTTTTCAAAGCTTCTCTGATCCGCACCACTTCCTGGTGTGCTCTTCTAATCGCCCTGGTGTCTGGCTGCACGAATCAGTGGCCAGGTGATTTGCCTCAGCCTCCCACCCCGCCATAAAGGTCTCCCCCTTACTCTCACAGAGGATTGTGAGCAGCACAGCAAGCAGCAATAACAAAGGGGACATTGGTTTGGCTGAGGTCTGAGCGAGTCAGTAATGTGCGCCACCCGCCTTTAAACGGCCAGAGGCACATCTACCACCATTCTGCACTTGCTCAGCCGTTAGCTGAACAACTTCCTGACTACTGTCCAGTCTGCCTGTGTGGCTTCATGAGCCCTGGAATCAACGGGTCAGCTGGCTCCCCCAGATAATACAGGCATTTCAACATCCCCAACTGTTAATTTCTGGTCTGGGAACTAATTCCCTTGCTGCAGCCGTTTAAACAGAGTAGTGTTCCTGAAGATGCGAGCGTCACGAACTCTTCCCAGCCATCCCATATGGATGTTGGTGAAACGTCCCTTGTGATCCACCAGTGCTTGCAGCAACCATGGAAAAGTACCCCTTGCAGTTTATGTACTGGGTGCCTGGTGCTCCAGTGTCCAAGATAGGGATATGGGTTCATCTATCGCCCCACCTCAGTTAGGAATCCCATTGCAACAAAGCCATCCACTATGAACTGCACATTTCCCAGAGTCACAACCTTTCGTAGCAGCAGCTTAATGATTGCTTTGGCTACTTGCATCACACAGCCCCACAGTAAATTTGCCCACTCCAAATTGATTCCCAACTGACTGGTAGCTGTCTTGGCGTTGCAAGCTTCCAGAAGGCTATCGCCACTTGCTTCTCGACTTGAGGCTGCTCTCATCTTGGTATTCTGGTGTTTCAGAGCAGGGAGAGCAAGCTACAAAGTTCCATGAAAAGTGCCCTTGCCACGATGCGAAAGTTTCGCAGCCACTGGGAATCATCCCACACCTGCAACACTCTGCGGTCCACCAGTCTGTTGCTTGTTTCCCAGGCCAAATTAGGCGTTCAATGGCTAGAATCTGCCCCATTACCAGCATGATCTCCAAAGCGCAGAGGCCTGTGGTTTGAGAGAATTCTGTGTCCATGTCCTCATCACTCTTGTCGCTGTGCTGCCGTAGCCGCCTCTTCCTCGCCTGGTTTTGCAGGTCCTGGTTCAGCAATGACTGCAAGAGAATGCGCGAGGTGTTTACAACGTCCATGATTGCTGTCTTGAGCTGAGTAGGGTCCATGCTTGCTGTGCTATGGCATCTGCACAGTTCACCCAGGGAAAAAGGCGCAAAACGGTTGTCTGCTACTTGCACGGAGGGAGGGATGAGGCTGTACCCAGAACCACCCGTGACAATGTTTTTTGCCCCATCAGGCACTGGTATCTCATTCCAATGGGCGGGGGATACTGCAGGAACTATGGGATAGCTATGGGATAGCTACCCACAGTACAACGCTCCGGAAAATTGACACTAGCCTCAGTACATGGACGCACACCGCCGAATTAAAGTGCTTAGTGTGGCCGCATGCACTCGACTTTATACAATCTGTTTTAAAAAACTGGTTTCTGTAAAATCGGAATAATCCCATAGGGTAGACATACCCCTACTTTCTAAAGACCATTCTGCTTTCAAAGACAATAAGTTTCAATCTAATCTTCCTATGACAGTAAGTAAGCTCCTCTTAACAATTTACCTGGATGTGACTACAGTAGGCAATCCAACCAATATGTCAAATACGGTGGGGTCCTTTTGCCACGCTTAAATGATTTATGGGCAAGGTGACCAGATGTCCCAATTTTATAGGGACAGTCCTGATATTTGGGGCTTTGTCTTTTATAGGCATCTATTACCCCCCATTCCCTATCCCGACTTTTCACACTTGCTCTCTGGTGACCCTATTTATGGGAAAGTACCATACCATGTTCCCCTTTCAGTAGTTCAGTAAAATGCATTGCTTTGTTACTTTCCTTTGTCACAACTGTACATCAAAGATAAAACCCTGGCACCACTGTAGTCAAAGGGGATTTTGCAGTTGACTTCAATGAAGCCAGGATTTTGCCCTTAGGATGAAATTCACTCCAATGCTACAATGTAAAAGAGCCACATGAGCATGAAATCAGAAGCATTTAGTACTTAGCAGGAGCAAATTAATAAGCAGAAGAAGGGTGATCCTGCTTAAGACTTTCTAAGGACAGGCACACCAGTACCCATAATGCTAATCAAATTAGATTTTAATATTAGATACTATAACAATATATTTGTATCATAGCTAATGATCATTTTAATATAGAATGATAATAGAAAAGGAAGCAGGCAGCAAAGGACTCTGCTTCCAGGAAACAGGAGGAAGTTTGTTTCTGTAATAGCTAAAAGATTAAGTTTGTGTGGTAACTTCGTGTTGTTTTGTTTGTGGTGACTATCAATTGTGTTTTACTGATAAATCTTGTATATTTAAATGATCGTCTGCCAGCATCATTTTGTGATTTATTTTTACTGTCATGAATTTGCTGCCATATGTAGCATTTGGGAAAGACAAAGTGAAAAGGAAATTGCAGAATGTACTGTAACTCTAACAAAGCCTTTGTTTCTAAGCATATGTCTCTACTGTTCTGATGTTTAAGTTGCTTATCTTTTCTTGGCAGCAAAACAGCTACAGTATTGTCAGTCATTTGTTTTATTTTCCCCCCTATTATTCTGTTGTTTTCTTTCCTTTTTTTTGCTTTCAAATTGCTGTGTAGTCTATGCCATGGAAATCAATCGTAAGTCTATGTGGGGAGCTGATTAACTCATTTAGTTAAATGCGTTCATTAGTCTTTTTCTTCCCTGGATACTGGTATTTTAATTATAGTGTTCTGACAAAATTCAGATGTCAGATTTTTGTTCTTCTACTGAATCGATTTCAAGTATCAAAGAAGCAGGGAATTCTTTTAATTATAAAAGGAACCGACTGGGTACTACTTTATTGATTTGCAATTATGTGCCAACATTTTTGTACATTTTATTGTTTCCACCACAATGATCCTTTTTAAATTATGTGAGTTTTTGCACACAGAGAATTTAATTTCCTTTGATTATCCAAGTTCTACATTAACATTTTAAAAAGCTAGTTGTGTACTCATGTTTTTGAGATGTACTTGACTTTCCATGTCCAGTTTCCACATGATCACCAGAAATACAGGATTAGTGTATAATTTGGTACCATGTTTGGAAACCAAGTCTGAACTTTCTTTAAATATGGTTCTGGCCTAACAAGATGTAAATATGTGTTTTCAAGCGAGTGTAGACAAGATCAAGCTGATTTCAAATCCCCTAAAAACCTTATCTTCAAAAGAGGTGGAGAATGTTAGTTTTTACAAACACTTTTAAAATAAAATGGTTCAGTTTATGCTGGCAAACCAGATCTTGCAAAAAATTACTGCTGGGCACAGTGTCTTTTATAAGACTTCAGTTGGAGAGTACTTGCCACTGTAAAGTGTTCTACCTAATGGTAAGCATTTGTAGGATCCAGCCCAGGGTTTGAAACCAAATTAACTGGAACTATATTTAAAGTAAGAACAAACTTAAGGCTTGTCTAAATCAGGGGTCTCAAACACGCAGCCCGCAGAGCTCTTCCCTGCGGCCTGCCAAGCTCCCTGCGTGCCCCACCCCCCAGTTACTTCCTGTTGCCGCCAAACTACCTTCACCCCCCCCCCGAGTTATTTTATATGGCAGCTAAGCTCCCCGCACTCATCCCCAGCACCACAGCCTCACCCCTGCACTGCACCCCCTCCTATCCCCAAACTCCATCTCAGAGCCTGCACCCCCACCCCCTGCCCCAGCCCAGAACCTGCACCCAGCACCCATACTTCATCCCAGAGTCTGCACCCCAGACCCCCTCCCCGACCCAAACTCCCTCCCAGAGCCTTAGGAAATGCAGATGGAGTTAGTGGAGCTTCAGTGTGACACCATTTTGAAGCAGAAGTGTACAGATGTTGGAATTCCAGAATTCTACAGGTTTCTTTCATGAGGAAGATTTCCCATGTTATTCTCTATTTCCGCAAGGATAATGGCAATGTTTGGAAGTACATATATATGTGAACAGTTTTTCTCTTCCATGAAGATTAACAAATCTGTGTTAAGGTCAAGGCTCACTGATGAACATTTGAAAGCAACACTGAGATTGGTTTCGTCTCAGGATATCATACCTAATATTGATGCTCTGGTTGATGCAAAACACTGCCAGCTAAGTGGCCAAAAATGAAATGACTGTCAAAATTAGCACTGACTTTTCACATTACAGTTAAATAAGTTAATAAAAAAGTTAATAAATTGACTTTTAATAGCATACTATGTTTTAATACTATACTACTATATTACTCTTCTACCTCCAGGCACTTCCCGCCGCCAAACAGCTGTTGGTGGCACTTAGCACTTTCCGGGGGGAGGAGCGGGGAGCCGCAAACTCGGGGCAGGAGATGGAGAAGAGATGGGGTGGGGTGGAGCTTAATGGAAGGGGTGGAGTGGGGGCGGGGCCAGGGACAGTGAGGGTGGGGGTGTCAGTGATGCGGCCCTCTGGCCAATGCACTAGTCCTCATGTGGCCCTCGTGATCATTTGAGTTTGAGACCTCTGATCTAAATGGTGGGGGAATGCGCTCTACAGGGGTGTGAGTTCTAAAGCACACTAACTTATTGCACTTAATTGGTTCGTGTAGACCCTGTTGGCATGCGCTAGTGCACTTTAATGTAATACTGTTTCAAGCACTTAAAAGTGCACTGGGGGGATCTTTAATGCACATTAGCAGGGTCTATACAGACCAATTAATGCACAGCATGTTACTGTGCTTTAGAACTCACACCCCTATGTAGCACATTACCTACCATATATACAAGCCCTTACTTTTCAAACGTGATTCATAGGCCAATACCTTCAAAAGTAACTAGTGACTTTGGGTGCCTGACTGGAGACATCCTAAATGGCCCTGATTTTCAGAACTTAGTGCCCATCTACTGGCCCCTTTTAGGTGTCTTGCCACTTCTTTGCCTCTCATATTAGGTTTTTAGTCCCTGTATAGTTTTAAATCTCACTGATGTATACTTCTGATCCTGCACCATTGAACGCAATAGGCGTTTTTCCATTGACAAAGAACTTACAGTCTAACTGGGAGTTTTGAGAGGGAGGAAGTTTAACTATCTAGGCTACGGCTACACTAAAGAGTTTGCAGCACTGCAGCTCCACCGATGCAGCTGCACCACAGTAGCCCTGCTAGTGCAGATGCTCCAAGCCGACAGACAAGAGCTTTCCCCATCGACTTAATTACTTCAGCCCCTGAGTCGTGTAACTTATACTGACTTAAATTGTAGTGTGTACATAGCCCTAGTTTCCACACCCTGCAGCAACTTCAGATTTTCCCATATGGGCTTCATTCGCCACTTTTAAGTGGTTCTTTTTTTATTCTGGTATTAAAAAGTTTACATGTGCTTAGAGTTATGAGATCTCTTCCTAGATCCAGTTTTGCTATTGGGAGAAAAAATCTGTAAATCCTAAGGGCTAAATTGTAATCTTGGTTACATCACCACAAATCTGGAATAACTATTCACTATGAGGGGAGGTTATTTTGCATTTACATGGTGTAACTGTGAATTTGGCCCAAAAACTCCATTTGGTTCTATTGGAAATAAACTTTTAACATGGATATTTGTCCTAGCAAATTTTATGCAGATCTAATCTTTACATAAATCTGATCAGTGTTTTCAATGTCAGACAAGCACTGAAAAGTAAACCTTCAATTGTCTCTTCAGCTCCTTGTGGGGATAATCTTTATGATGAGGATGGTAAACGTCTCCCTCCATGCATACCTGGGGCCTGGCTCACTCCTGCTATCATGGCTTGTTACCTTCTGGTAGCAAACATTCTACTGGTAAATCTGCTGATTGCTGTCTTCAAGTAAGTGCTTAACTGTGTGATTGTTAACTGATCTTTCTCAGTTTCTTCATACTAAGATGAAATGCCTGTGAGATCCTATCAGCAGGACCAAATTATACTGTGGTTTTGCAAATAGATAGCAATTTGTGAATTTGCACTATACCCAAAGCCCAATTGTTCTGTTAATGGCATTGACAAATATTTGAATTTTAACTGAAAATCAGTTAAAAGAGTCAGGGATATTGTGATAATTGGCCCTACAAATTTACCTAATTGTGAGCTCAACTGTAAAAGGTGAGTGAAAGTTCATAAAATGTCACAATAGCCTACAACAAATGGTAACAGGAAAAGGTATTAAAAAAAGAGAGGCAGACTGCATTAGTCCAAACAAAAAGTTCTTGCTATAACTCAAGGTCTGTGTTAAGATTGTGCCTGGTAAACAAGAACAGTGCAGAATGGGAAATCAATTAATCGAAATTGGTATGCCAGAAATTAGGTCTAATTGGTGGACAAAATGAGAGAATGGGCTATTCCACCATTTGCTCCCTTTTGGGGCTTGGATTTTTTTTTTAAAGGTGGGAGAAGAGAAGCTGAGGGGGAGGAATTTGGCTACTGGAGCAAGCTTCGCCATCATGGCTGCCATCCCTACTATCTCCTGGGTCCCCACGCCTTTGTCTTGCTGATCCTGAGAGTTGTCCTAATCAGACTGGGCCCGAGAGACCCAGATGACATCGCTGCTTCTGCTGGCTCTGGCTAAATCTTAGCCACCATCCTGGATAAGAGACTTTCTATCCCTGCACCCCCTACACCACCACTTTTCCTTCCCTATCTTATTTCTTCTCTTTCCTGTCTCTCTCCTTTTTCTTTTTGTCTGATAAGAACCTGACTTAGTGAGCTACAACTGTATATTTTGCAACATTGTTGCAAGCCTGTGAGGCAGCTAAAAGCAATGTCCTAAAGAGCCCAATGCTGGTATAAATTTGCCAGTGGCTGATAGACTGTGTCCTGGGTCTGTGTTTTTCCAGCAGAGGGGTTGCACATGAGCATCAATATCAGAGACTGAAGCTGCATTTTCTCTCTTAGCTGTTCTTTTCTATTTCCTCTAGTGTTTCTCTTGTTTTGTCTTCTTAAGAAACTGGATCAAACTTTAACAGCTCCAGCCCATCTCAATTAATGCCTTCTCTTTTCCTCAAAAAGGATGGTTATTACCATTTCAATTATTGCCATTTTAATACCATCTAAAAGACTCAAACAAGGGACTATTACATTCTAAAACCTCTCTCCGGCTAGGGTGACCAGACAGCAAATGTGAAAAATCAGGATGGGAGTGGGGGGTAATAGGAGCCTATATAAGAGAAAGACCCAAAAATCGGGACTGTCTCTCTAAAATCAGGACATCTGGTCATCCTAGAAGCAACTGAAGTGACTGCTAGGAATCACAGTGCCATGATGCCTAATACTTAGTGACACTAGTTCCTAGCAACTACTTCAGCCTCTATCAACTATGTTTAAACAAGTGAATTTCACTGAGGTTGCAGTGGTTATTGTCATTCAGATGTAAAACAGAGGTTATTCAGATGTAAGACAGCTCCATCCCAGGTTCATCAATTGCTATACTGACTTTGCAAAATATACTAGTAGTCCAGCAGGATGGAATTCAGGGATCACTAGAAGAGAAGGTAAGATCTGATATGAGTAGAATGTTTCCCAGAAAAGGACTGCCCCCCGCCCCTACAGTTGAAATCAGATAAAAGATGCTTATAAACTGCCTAAGCCTTGTGTAGTTTTACGGCTAGCCTGAGAGGCAGTGTCATCCCTACCCATACACAAAGTACACAGCTGCGCAAGGCACCAGGAAATGTGAGGCACCAAATTTTCTGATGCCCCAAGCAGCTGCATGCTGGTCCAGCCCCAGATCCACCTCTTCCCACCCCACTCCACCCTTCTGCCCCCACTCCAGCCCTTCTTCAAAGCCTCTGCCCTGTTCTGCACCCACCCTGCCCCTGCTCTGCCCCAGTCCCACCCCCCACTTCCCTGAGGACTGCAGCAGGGCCGGGCCTGCGCTCACCGGTGGCGGGAAGTGCAGCGACCCGGCCCCAGCCATGCTGCTGGTGAGTACTGGAGGGTGGTCCCCTCCCCCCCGCAGCAGCCTAGGGCCCCACATCCCATGCCGGGGGTTGCATATGGCCCCAGAATAGCTAGGGATGGCCCTGCTGAGAGGTGTCCGGAATGCAAAACCGATAATCACAGTGATCAAAGTGATCATTTATATTCCTGTCATTGATAGTCACAAAGCAAAACCAAGGAATTTTTATCCACTTTTACCACTTCCTCTTTATGTTGGGTACTGTAACAGAGTGGTTCACCCTTGAAAGGTGCGGGTAGCCAACCTTGATTACAACCCCACCTGAAGAGATCGGCAGCAAAGAGGCTGTAAGGAAGGGGATTAGAGGCTGCTGGGAGGGAGCAGACTCTAGCAGTGAGCCCTGGGAGTAAAGACTGAGACTACACCCAGGTAGCGTCTGGGAGTGGGCTGCCAAAGCAGGGAGGAGAAAGAGAAGCCTTTGTTTTGTGTAGACTGGATGGACTTGAAAACTTTTATTCTGAATGTTTGTTAATTTAATAGGACACAATCTAAGAAGGGATGAGAATGGGCAAAAGTGTTTTATTAGTTTCTTGAACAGTCCAAGAAGAGAAACTGAGGCAAGCTGCTTGTAGTGTGGCCCTAGGCCATGGGCGGGGGGCACGTGGGAGATGGCTGGCCCAGTCACAAGTACCCTGGATGTTCTTCCCATCATGACATGGGGGTGGGATGGAAGGGAACGCTAGAAATGACTGCTACTACTAAGTCACACTCAGAAGCATCACCTAGTGGAGATACAAATGAAGTGGTGTTCCCCATGTATAGACTGCTTTGCAGTGCTTGCAGGCATAGGTAGATAGCATTTTGTTGGGCATGATACCTAGTTTACGTCATGCTAGGGTGACCAGATATTTAGGTGTTTGTCCCGCATCCCGACCAATCTTTGGTTGGGCTGCAATTTGTCCTGATATTTCCCTCCGCCAGCAGTACACGTTTTTTTTGGTTGGTTGGTTGGTTTTTTGTGCCGCCGGCAGCACTCGTTTTTTTTTTTGCTCTGTCGGCAGACTCCCCACCCCGCAATGTGTCCCGATATTTTCTTCCTCTCATCTGGTCACCCTATGTCATGCCCAGGAATGTATACTTCACAAAGTGTATGTAGTTAGGAGGTTTGGTAGCTTGAATTTTAAAGAACTAAAATGCCAGTCACACAGCTGGAAAAAAAACCTTACATACGTCAGTTACTATTGACTGAAAAGACCAGAGAATCAGCAGTTTAGGAAGTAGGTCATGCTGTTAATGCCTGTCAGCAGCATAATGGCAGATGATAATACTCAGCCAGAGAACTCTTGCAATGGAGAAGATAGTAGAATAAAGCCAAATTGGCCAATATCAATGGTATATAAATGCACGTATTCCTAGCCATAAGAAACTATGACATTCATGTTTTATTGTAGTCATGTTTTAAATACTTTCACAAAACAGTATGTAAGAATTTTAAAACACAGCAAGTCAAAAAACAAATGGTTAGAATTTTTTTTAAAGGAAGTGCTTATATAACCTTTGATGGTTTAGGAAAAATAGAGTATTTGGGGACACTAAAATAGCTTGAAAAGTTTCACATCACATTCAGAACTACATGACTTGCTTTCAGTTGATATAAGAAAGTCTATTATTAGTCTCTGGGTCTAGCAGTGTCCCTTTTCTACCCCTCCAAATCCACTGAACTCCTAAATATATTCTTTTTAACAACACACCTGGTTTGATGGCAAAAATGAAAATCTTTGGCTTCTAAGAGCAGCTCTTTGCAAGTATCTGTGTTCTGTTCTGAAGTGGAGAAGTTTGTATGAATTGAAGTTTGAATTGAGGACCTTTTGTGATTGCTTTAGAAAAAAGTCTGCTATTTAGGTCAAGCTGATCAGGATATGCCTTGTGAAACTTCTGAGTTTTATTATACAAAATACCTTTCATGACTTTAATACTCTGTGTAACATCAAACACTGGGATGTGTTATTAGCAGAACTTTGTTTATAACCATGCTTCAAAATAGGAGTGTGATGTATATATTTTTGCAGAGCTTATTTTTCTCCATGACTGCTGAGAGGTTTTATATACTGGGGCAAATATTCTAAAATGGCAGACCTCCCAGTGGAAGTGCAGGAATGTGTCCTGGAAGATGCAAGCGCTGTGTTGTTTTTTTTAAGAGCTCTGGCTGTCAGCCCCAGGTAGCTGGGTCTTGTGTGGAAGGACCATGAATATTCAAGAGACAGGGACAAAGGGTCCCCCATCCTCCCAGGCAGCCCAGGCTCAGGCCCTCCTTCTCTTCCTCTCTGCCCCAGTCTCTCACCAGGAGGTGGTGGGTCTCCAGCCGTCAGCTGCAGCACAGAAGTACAGAACAGAAGTAAGAGTGGCAATGGGGCACTAAGTCTGCTGTAAAAAGTGATATTGATGAATATCAACTTTCACATTGCCATCCTTACTTGTGAGTTGCTGCTGGCATGGCACTGCATTCAGAGCTGAGCGTCCACCCAGCAACCTGCTTTCTGCTCTGCCTTCAGAGCTGGGTGGTGGAATATGTATTTGTGCAGGGGGGGAGGAGGGCACATAAACGACTACAGACACAAAGAAGGGGGGCCCGATCAAATATGTTTTTGAGAACCACTGTTCTAAAAGGATAGCCTTCTGGGGAGGAATGTGCTTCTGTTCTACCACAGTCAAAAGGATAGCTAAATTATTAGTTCAACTTAATCAGCAGTCTTAACAGTCTCTTCCAACTAGAGCCTCCAGGCTTTATAATAACTGCTGAAACGATTGGCTACACAACTCAGCAATTCATGTCAAATTATTGTATCTGAACTCAGACTGCTATTTAATATCCTTTGTATTTTTAATTGCATGCTTGTTTATGGCAAAGGATCATCAGAACCTAATGGCAAACAATAAATCTAACAATAACCTCTCTTGCAGCAATACCTTCTTTGAAGTGAAGTCCATATCCAACCAAGTTTGGAAATTCCAGCGATATCAGCTGATCATGACATTCCATGACAGACCTGTCCTACCTCCACCTATGATCATCTTCAGCCACCTCTACATAATCATCATCCGCCTTTGCTGTCGCTGTAGGAAGAAACAAGAAGGGGACCAGGATGAACGTGACCGGGGACTGAGTATGTGAAGGATTCTGTGTTTTAAATAGAGCTCTTTATACCATTTCAAACACAAAGCAGCCATTTATCCAGTGCTAATTGCCATTCATTTTCTTCACCTTGGCCATTGGCAGTATTAGTAAAAATCAGTATGTGACAACACTTGCATCAAACTAATAAATTCATAGAGGTCTCCAGGGTCCTGAGCCCACAGAATATGATGATGCACTGCTGCTGCCAATTTTCCTTAGCATTTTTTTTAAAGTTGCTGACCCTATAGTCTTGCCATCTGTTTAGTCCAGATTAACCAAATTATAATGAAGGCCACACAGTGGAAGGTAATGGAGATCATTCACAAAGACATTGAGGGGATACAAGGATTATGGTTTCTAATCTTATCTGTCACATTGACTTCTCTCTTGCCTTTAACAGTTCATGTATGACAATATTGTGCCTCAGTTTCCCCACATATAATAATACCTACCTATCTCATAGGAGAACTGTGAGGATTAATTATTATCTGTAAAATACTTTGAAGATGGAAGTGCCCTGAAATTGTTACTTTTAACATAATAATAATAATAAAGAATAAAAAACAGATTTAATCAAACAGATGTTAGCATTTTTGTTACATATGCCCCTGATGCAAAAGGGTTACATATCTGACACCCCTGAAAATACTATGAAGCATTCCCAAGTGATTTTTTTCTCTCATTTCTTTTTCCTTTTTTTAAAAAGAAGAATTGCAATTTTTTGTAAAGTCCTTACCCAAAGTCTGTCAGTGGAACAGACTGACCCATTGGATTTAATCTACTGAATGTGATGACATCCCTTTTTAGAGAGAGGGTAAAAAAGAAGACTCATCTAAACGAGCAATCAGGTTGACTGAGTAAGGTAACATTGCGCTCAGGACTTTGGCTAAGTGCTGGTTGCCTGTTTACAAAATAGCCTGTTTATTAAGTGCCCAAGCAAGGACTGCAAAAACAAAAGCTTCAGTTCCTTCCCCTGTCTCCCCCCTCCTCCCAGCTCCCCAGTATCCAAAGAGCCCTACAAAATCAAAACCCACTTGTTATATTGGATTTAAAATTATATGAAACTTGGGCAATTCAACTAATACGTTTTACAATTTTATGCAGAATTGTTTCTGAATGATGAAGAGCTGAAGAAATTGTATGAATTTGAAGAGCAATGTGTTGAGGAATATTTTCAAGAAAAGGAGGATGAACAACAATCATCTAATGACGAACGTATCAGAGTCACATCTGAAAGGTAACTAGTGAAAAAAAAACCGCCCTAACTTTACTAGTGATTAGAAAACTTCTTTTTCTGTTCATTAACACCTAGTGTTGGTCAAGCTATGCGATGTTTGTAGCCTCAAAAAAATGCACCAAAAGTTTCTATGCTTATCTTAACCATGCCTATAAATCTGGCTCCAAAATTGAGTCTCTCACAAGAGCAGGTTTTCTCATGAGAACTCTAGCACTGTTTGTTTCTGTGTGGTCTGGGTATACTGCAAGAGCCTTGCCCACATTTTACTTCTACATTTCCTCTCCCTCCCCCTCCCAACTGTGTGATGTTCAGAGATGTTTTCTCTACTTGTTTAACAAAGAACGACTTGCTCGATTTCCATCAGATTGCCCTATTGTATTAGAGTGGAATCAAATGACAAGAGCAGTGAGATAGGACAGGAGAAGTATGTTCTAGCGGTCTGCATGTCGGGGCTGGACACCCAGAACTCTTGAATTCTAATCTCAGATCTGGTAAAGATTCCCTCTGAGGTCTTCGGCAAATTATTTAAACTCTCTCTCAGCTTCCCCATCTGTAAATAGCAATCATACCTATGTGTACCTTACTGAGGTGTTGGGAGGCTTAGGTAATATTTGTACATATGAAGACCTAACCAGTAGTAGTATATGTCCCTATTACTAGGTCGTCTAATCAATAACCCTGCTGTTGCAGGGTTTTTCCCTACAGAATGTTTTCACACTCTACCTACTCCAGTGGCAGTTTTAAAATAACTCAGAGATGGGCCTTCTATTATTCCCTTGGATGACTATTCCACAAAATAAGAAATCTCGCTATTAAGAAAATGATACCTGATATTCAGTTTACATATTCCTTTACCCTGTTGCATACTCACTAATCCCTAGTTATAGCCCCACCCTAAGGACCATCCTAAATTATTCTATTCCTGCTGTTTTTTACACCTTTAGAATAACAATAGCCAAATATAATAATCCTCTCAGTCATCATTTAGCCAAGTCATCACATTTACCATGTGCAAATAGTCAGTGCGACTGTGGTAGCAAAGGGAATACCTGCAATGCCACAGTAATGCTAATTAACTCAGAGCAGTAGATGTCAACACTTCAATGGTGACCACTCTATCCATATGTTTCTTTTAAGAAATCCTCACAGATCAGTGCTACTGTTATCTGGGGTTTTCAGAACCCAAAATGGTGGTGACTTAACCCACTTTCTGCAGGCGGTGTCAGGAATAAATCAATGGGGACACAGCTCCTCCATCTGATGAATGATTAGGACTATCATAAGCCTTTCTCCCAAATCTGGACCTTAGCGTCCAAAATCTGGGTGCTTAGCATGAACCTCCAAGCTTAATTACCAGCTTGGATCTTATCTCTGCTGCTCACCAGACAGGAATTACAGCGCCTGCCTCGCTTCTGGTCCCCCAAAACTTCCGGAGGGACCCAAGACCAGAAGCTCTGAGTTTATGGCAAGGAAAATACTCCACTTCCCTTCCCCTCCCTCTCCCACCAGACTTTAATCTCTGTAACTTGAGAGTATTGATGGCATACTCTTTACATCACCACAAACTACAAGAAGCATATCTCCTCTATTCCTAAAGAGACAAACCCCAAATAACAAGGAAACAGATATGATTCTCTCTCTCTTTCCCTCCACCAATTCCCTGGTGTGCAGAGCTATCTCCGTAGATCTAACCAAAGAGAATTCCTCCCCTTGTTCCTAGCCTACCAGAGGAAAACTAAACGAGTCTTAAAAAGAAAACTTATATTAAAAAAGAAGAAAAAGCATCAAATTCTCTGTATTCAAGATGACATAATACAGGATCAACTGCTAAAAAAAATGATAAACAGTCTGATTCAAAAATATCCCAATTTGAAACATTCAGCAGCTACACAATGTAATACAACCAAAACAACATAAAAGCCTATATTGTTTTTCTACTCGCGTTACTTACAAGTTGGAAATAGATGATCAGTGAAGATAGAAAGAAGCTTCTCATAGCTGAGAGACAGACCAAAAGACACAGACCCAAGACAAAGAAGACCCACAAATTCCCTCCCTTAAGCTTTTAAAAAATCCGGTTTCCTGATTGGTCCTCTTGTCAGGTGTTTGGTTCCCTTTGTTAACCCTTTACAAGTAAAAGAACATTAACCCTTAGCTATCTATTTATGACAAGGACAAACGATGCTTTCACCCAAAGCTCCTTCTTTACTGAGTCTCAAGCACATGCCATGGCAATTGTTTTAGAGCACCCCAAACATAGTTACCCAAAGTCTGAGATGGTTTCAAGTGATCAACAGCCAGGTGCCCGGGGGTCCTTCTTCCGTCCAGCTGCTGAGAAAGATGTCAGTCTCTGCTTTAAGAAAAGCTCCTTGAACTGCTCCAAAGTGTATTCTTTTAGAGCTAACTTAAATAAAGCACATAACTCTTAGTGACTCCTAGTGGGTCACCAGTTCTCCTAGCTTCAGCAAATTGCTCATTATCCCTTATCAGCAAAGCATTTCTAGTCATAACAACAATAAAACTTCTATGTCAGGGGCACTCAAAACCAAGGTTGGCTATCCAAACACCCTCTTCCAGTCTTATGGTTCATTAACTCTCTGTCCTGTCCTCTTATTCTGATTAGCAAAACCACAATCATGCACCTATTTGGCTTGGCCTCTCAGACTTCTAACAATTATTCTTATCTGTGTGGTATTTGGTTTTTCAGCTAATAGTGGCTGGACGCACACAATGGCTGCCGTTATATCAAGTTTAATCCTCCCACAACACCACTACCACTTAAATTCTTTCTCTGAATTAATTAACATCTTTCTGACTGGGAGGTGTCCTGAACATCAAGTAGTGTCTATGTGCAGTCTCGGAGTCAGAGAGTAAATGAAATGTGCATGTGTGTGTAATTTCTACGGCACTGTTTATCCCATGGCAATTTGTCAAAATCAAGGCTATTGTGACAGCGAATAACATGCTTCTCTGATTCATTATGGTACATCGTCACAAAGTAGATCTGCATATTTCTCATGGCTTCTTGCTCCAGATGCTCCACCAGTTTTAGTATGTGAGAGCAAATGAATGTTAATTTACTTTCACGGTTGATTTGCTAGTGTGTGATCTCTAATCACATCACAGTGTGTAGTTTTTATATCCAGTCCTCCTGCACTGTAACTTCTATTATGCGATAAATGATAAAGAAAATTGAAATAATTTTAATAGAATTTTTTAATGATTCTACTGTTTGCAAATCTCGTACATAATAGAAAAGTAGAAATCAAAGGCTAAAGTAGTGCACAATTCCATAAACTCCAGAGTACATTCTCTTTCATGCAGCAACGAAATGTGTTTTTCACCATTATCTTGATCTTATATCAAGTCAAAATTTGAATCTGTCATTAGAAAATACTTCCCATATAATTAATAGAGTTCCTTACGGAGAAGAATGATTATTATACATGAAGAGGTTGGCATGTGTGGAAAGAAATATAAAAACATGCTTACCTTAAGACTGACATGACTTGTACTTGCCTGGACACTTAATAACTAAGGGGAGAGAGAGATTAAATTTCCATTTTGTATAGCATAATGAGCATAGCTCAACAGAAAGTGCAAAATCTTTCAATAACATGAATCAGATTAATGAACTGCTTTATTGTACAAATGGAGCTGATAAAATTATTTTAGAAAGTTCTTTGTTCAGATTGTTTTGGAAACTAGATCTGATTTCTGCAAATTTATTCACAATCATTCACTGAATTACATGCAAATATACTTCAACCTATGGATAGTTTTGCATACTATTCACTTTCACTGTTAATTGTGGTGTGTGATTGGTCAACTAGGTCACAGTGGGTACTGTTTCTGCTTCATGAATGGATGTCTGACAGTTTTTAAACAGAAGACTAAAGAATGGCAATAGTATATAATATGTTTCCATTTATGAATTTTTGGATGAATAACAATTGGTGTTAGAATTTGTGAAACTTCAAGGGTTCTCAGATATTTTCATGAATAGCCCGTGGCCATCCAAATACTCATAAACAGTAAATTATTGGAGTGGGATGGATCTGAGGTAAGGCAATAAGAAATGAAACGGGTTCACAGCAATGGAATCTGATGTTAAAACTCCTTGCTCAAAGTAAGAGACTATCCAAAACTCTCTTCGGATTTTGGCATTCATTTATAGCAGGATTCTGCATTCTTTGCACCCCAGAAAACCCTACGGGCTTTGGTGCGAATTAAGATGTCAAAAAGTAAATGATTGATTAGTTTTATCAAGAGTTTCCGCATCTTGCATCATTGATTTTTTTTCCCAAGTTTTGGGGAACAAATAATTTGGTACAATGTAATTTTAAAAGAACGCTGTTAATGTTCCACATTTGCAATATTAAGTGCTGTGTAATTTCATATAATTTCCCTTTTTTAAATAAAAGGTATCGACCTCCAGCTGTAAACTGAGAAGTTTTCAGCTTTCTCCTCAAGAGGTTCTGAAAGTCTTTTCACAATAATTAAATGGCAGAATAAGTTTAACAAGATAATGATTAATACTAAAAATCAAATATGACAGATCTTTTCTTAAACAAAAAGAGGTACAGGGGTAGAAAACAGAAATGACTAGACAGTAAGATACCAAATATTGTGACATTGTAGTGTAGCTATCAGCGAGGTTTTCAACAGTTTACATATATATATTCAATACTTCCACTGTTGGAAAATCACAATATAGTAGAATGTATTACACAAACTTTTGTACAACATGGGGAGAAGTTTGTGCATTAGAAGTTTGTTCCTTAAAATAGTTAGTGCATATATTGTAAAATTCTCTGCTATTCAGAGGGTCACCACAAGACTTATGGATGACTTAAGTTCTGTTTTGAAAGCTTAAGTGAGACTTAGGAGCTGCAGAAATCTTGTTTTGGCTTTCTGCTAAGGAGCAAATTTCACCCCATATGTGAAAATTGCACATTCAGCATGTCTGACCTTTGACATAGTTATTAATAAGGAACGTGTATGGTGCAAAATTCAACTCTAACATTACTCAGCAGAAATTAGTGTGTTACTTGAAAACATTCTATGGGATATTTAATTAATCTTATTCTTATACTCCATAGAGTGGAAAACATGTCTATGAGGTTAGAAGAAGTGAATGAAAGAGAACATTTTATGAAAGCTTCTCTTCAGACAGTTGACCTTCGACTTTCTCAACTAGAGGAGCTATCTGGTCGGATGGTGAATGCCCTCGAAAAGCTGGTGGGTATTGACAAATCCGAACTGACGCATACACGCTCACGAGCTTCTTCTGAATGTGATGCCGCTTACCTCCTGAGGCAAAGCAGTGTCAACAGCTCTGATGGCTACAGCATGTACAGATACCATATCAATGGTGATGAGTTAACATTTGATGATAGCACCACCCCGATGTCACCAGCCATGGCATTGCGCAAAAAAGCCTATTATTTTGGTACGAAAGAAGAGAGAGATTGTGCAGACTCAAAGATGAAGCTGGTTCCAGAACGTCAGGGTAGTCTTCGCTATATCTCCAGTGCTAATACAGTTGCCACTACAGATTACAATAAATCTACATTAGAAATTGCACAGAATGTCACTAGACCCCGATCTGATTCAGACATTTGTGTTTCATCTGATGACAAGCAAGGGATTTCCAAGAGTGATGAAACAATTCCCCAAAGCATAAAGCAAACAGATATTGTTATGAATGAACAGTCAGTCACAAGACCAGATTTTCAGAACACTTATTTAACAGTAGAAAGGACCAAGTTAGAAGCTACTATCTCTTATCCCTTGGACAAGTCTAAGGCAATGCGCTATTACCCTGCTGAAGCTTTCAATGCATGTCAAACAACCATGCTAAAGTCAAGAAGCTTTATATTTGCACATGGAGGGAAACTGGCTGGAGGGGTCAACAACTGGACCACAGAATATAACACCATAATGGATCAAGTGTGCCCTTCCACAGTTGAACGGTGGACTAGTGAGTGGAAATACCAGGCTGAACAGAAACTTTCTAATGAACCTAGTCCAGAATATCCTGGTGAGTCTGAAGCAGAAAGGCAAGCAGAGCAGAAACAGTTACTGACAGATACAGAAGATGACAACGATGTTGGCGAAGCAGATGTCAGTGCCTCTCATACTTCTACACCCGTCACTGACAGGACTGAGACAGAAAACTTACTGTCAGTGAAGCCAGACAGGACTAATAGATTCCCATCTGTACGATCAAAGAGTTTACACAGCCATTCTCGGAAAGCCAAGTCCATTAAGGACAAATTAAATAGACCAGGACACGCCAGCAGTGTAACTAATCTATTGGTGGCCTGTGGCAGTGCAACAGAAGAAAAAAAAGCTAAGCAAGAAGACACTTCCACAGAAACTGAGTGCTAAAATGGTTCATGTGGCAGTGATGGTCAAGAATTTGTTTGGATTAGTTTAACAAATATACCACACTGAACAGAAATGTTTGAAAATGTAATTCCTAAAAAATCATGCATTTACTGATTTTCTGTATTTTTAATTCTGTAGAAATGTTAATGCCCTGTTCTCAAACAAATGCTTTGTGATTTGGGTGAAAGGAAGACATGCGCTTTAGGGGTGGATGTAAGGCGAGGCATGATAAGAAAATGCCAAGTGGTCCACACCTTTCTGGGGTCTGTCGGCCTTCCACATTTATTTATTGACTGAGTCTTTATTAGAGCTGGTTGAAAACTGGAAAATATTTTCATAAATAATTGAGAAAATTCTCTCCCTTTTTTCATTGGAAAGCTGCTAAATTCAAACTTTTTGGACTAGCTTTATCTTCACATGTGCACCTGATTTCCTTATGGATGTAGTCTTTTTTTCCTTTAAAGTACTGAATGCAAAGGAAAGTTTTGCAATCTTCTTGATTTCACAGATACCTCTCAGTTAAATTACTAAGGAATGCACATCAGAAATGATTTTCAGTCAATAAAATAGACATAAACTGAGTTAAAACAATACAAAAAAATGCAGGTTTCTCCAAGAACAGCAGGACTTGGAAGCCATCAGTTTGGTCTAGTACCAAAATATTTCACTTGTCTTTGAACATGGATAATGGCATCTTGTTTTCTGTTGCTCTGAGAAGGAGTATCCTCTTTAGCAAGCATGCATGCATACACACACACATACACTCTCTCTCTCTCTCTCTCTGTCAAAACTAATTGCCTTAAGCTGGGCATCGTACTGGAAATACTGCTTTCTGGAGGGTCTGTTTTGGGAACTACATATATTTTTAATTGGCAGTGTTCATTATTTCAAAACACTTAGTGGGGATTGAAGTGAGAAAATGAGAGTCCAAGACCTGCATCAGTGGCTTGCATCACCAGAGGTTACAGTGGAGCCTCATAGTAAATGGAATTTGCTTTATTTAAATAAATAAGTACAACTGTAAAATGAGTGACACGTACTGATAAAGTACATACACACCTTTATTCCAGACAAATCTAATGCAACAAACCTTTCTTCCTTCAGGAATTTCGTTTGATGACAACTGGGGAGCACAAGTGTCAAGCACTAAAACACCTGAAGCTTGTTTTTAGGTACTTCAAAACCATGATAAATTTTTTGTTGGTTATATTTTCTATATTTTCCTTCTCTTGTGAAAATAGAACCTGAATGGCCACTTCGGTTTTATTAGTGTGAATCCCACCTGTCTCTTTTGAACATTTCTTGTATAGGAAGATCAAGTGGTTTTCCTTCGAAATCTATAAAAATTTAAATCCCCCCAAATGAGGGGGGATTTACAAAATTTGAATTTACAATACAATTTACATAGGGAAAACAAACTCCACAAAATAGGCTCTGCTGCTCCCTTTTATCTTCCATGAAGGGGGCCTAAATTTCACAATTTATAGTCAGTGTTTTCCCAACTCACATCTTTCAAATGTAGAGTCATCATTCAAAGATATTGCAAAGTGCAGTACTAAAATGTACTTGTTTCTGGCGATTTTGTTGGTGATGTTATATTTTGATTACGTGGTTCTTATTTGTTACTTTCCAGGACTACTTTTCAAAAATATTCAAGGCAGCCCCCTTACTGTAGGGCAAATGCACCATTTAACAGATAAGAAAGAAAACAGGCTAGCTGACTTTCAAAGTTATTTTCCTTACAGACTGCTGTTCAAAGGTTTACATTCAAGTCCTGCTTTTAGTAACCAGGATTTTTACATGCACTATTTTGAAATTGTAGAGTTTAATATGTATTTTCTTCCATCATCAGATCCACTGTAGCATGGGGCCTAGTGTTTACAATTAAAACTCTACTACAAGATTTGAAAAAGAAAGGAGGGGTGGTGTGTGGGTATGGGTGTGTGTGTGTGTGTCAAGATTCTAGTAAGGTGTTGGCTGCCTCATGTTTTTGTCATTAGCATCAAATATCTCCATCTAAAACATGTTCCTATACTGTACAGTGCTGCCAAACTTAAATGAAATGGACAGTTATAGAAGTTCATTCTTCATGACCTAGGGCACTTCTCCCTGATGTTGTTATTCAAAGGCTTGTCAATGTTATCGAGACGTGAAGACAGGATTTTTTTTTTCATGAGGGCTTTTTTATTCAGTTTCTTAGAATTTGAGAATTACTGTTGTAAAATGGAATGACATTTGATATTGTTGCACTTCTACACTGCTGTATGACAGTTTGATTCGATTTCATGGTGATTTTATATGTGTGTTTAAAATATTTGCTCTAATTTGCAGATGCCTTTTATTATTTGCCTGTACACTCTTGCCAGAAACTGATTCATCAGCAAACTCAAAAGAGATAAAAGTTTTCAGCATTTTTCCTAAATGAGCAGTATCCATTTCAGTATGCAGTACAGTATGTTGCATGCATCTTGTTGTAACATCTTTATAAATTGTGTTAAGCCATGTTTTATTTGCCCAGAGTCACTTTCTAATTTTAAAATATTAATTTATCTCATATTAACCATTGAATTAGACTAACATGGAACTCTCTTAAATGACTTTTTAACTTATTTTCTGTGTGTACAAATAACCAGTTATATTAGCTCTAGGAACAATACAAAAAAGGTATGAAATAATAAATATAAATGTAACAAATTTGTCACTGTAAGAATACTGAAAACACTGCAGCCTGTGTGTTCTTTTTTACAGATTACATGAAGTAAATGTTTTCCAAAGCAAAATTTCAGTTAATGGTTTCCAGTAATTTTAACTTAGATGGGATTCTATGGAGTGATACCTTTATAAGGCCTTGATCCTGCAATCCTAGTGAATATATAAATAAATGTTGACTTCTTTTTATTTGCCTTCTTGTTCATGTTTTCAGGCTTTTTTTCTCCACAAACATGAGAGCTAGAAACTTTTTTTAAAACAATGTGACTGAGAATTTCAGGTTTTGTGACTCCAGGAGCTTTAGGAAAAACACCAAATATCATCAGATTCATAATTAAATCAAGAGAGTTGGCAATGCTTGTTCAGTTGGGCCATATCTTGAGATGGTGCACAGGAACTCAGGAATCTAGTTTGACTGGCACTTAAGATCTAAAGGGATCAAATCTGATCATGAATCAGTGAAACTCAATAGCTGGAGCTGGTTTGAAAATGGGAATTTCTTTTCACTAAATGTGGACATTTTGGTTTTCATTTGAATTCAAAACAATGTTTCCACCACAAGGTATTATAAAAAAACCTCTCCTGTTTCAGAACAATCAAAATGGACTATTTTTGAAAAATGCAGGGGGGCTGGCAAGGCCAGCAGGCAGCATGAAAGTTGGGGGGCTGCGGTGCTTGCCAGCCAACCTGCTGGGGAGCAGAGGATGCAGGAGCAAATGGAGAGACAGGCGGGCTCTCTGGAAACTGGCCTAGCTTTGTCAAAAATTTTGACAGAATTGACACAATGAACATTTTGATTCCATCAAATCAGCATTTTCCAATGGAGAACTTCTCCAGTGCAAAAATTTTCAATAGCCTTTAAACCTCATGATCCTCTGCTGAACAGGTCATTTTTTCAGAGTAGAACTGCAGTATAAAATTGGTTTCAATCTATTCTGTAATGGCTGTTTGTCCGCATCATAAAACCATTATACATAAGAAATGAAATTGCATTTGTAATTTCATCTGAAGAGGGCTAATGCTGAAACAAAATGCTGTTGCAGATCTGATATGATATAAATTAGTTGTAATTTTTAATGATATGGAGGCACTGGCAAAGTTGATAAATGCAATTTCAGGCTTTTTGTGTGTGTGTGTGTGTGTGTGTGTGTTTTGGTGCTGTTGTGTTTTTTTGGCAATGCTGTTGGAAGAAAGGGCTGCATGCTAAAGTTTCATTTTTTACCTTTATATTTTTTTAAAATTCTAGTACCCTCGCTCACATAATGGACTCATGTAATAACACATTGTGTACAGTTTACATGCAATGGCGAAAAAAATATTTTTAAAGAAACCAAATTTAAATGCAAGTTTCCCTGGGCTAGAACATGATACACTTCCTTACACAGAGTCAGACCTTAACTTCTCAAATAATCCAATTGATTTCAATGAGTCTGCTCAGAGTAGATAAGAGTATAGGGAGAATATTTATTTGATTAAGGAAAAATACTTTGACAGTTTCTGTTAGAAAGAGAAGGCTATGACAATGTATCATCCGTTAACAGACAGGTTCAAATTAACAAGATAAACAATAATCATTGCAGACACACCATGATGTAGATACACAGTGACAGGACACAAACAGGACTTGCATATATAAGGGCAAAACTGTCACGTTAGATTACAAAATCATAATTTATCACCTGTAAAAGACAGAAACATTTGTAATGAAGTAGTCTGTCAAGTTGTGTTCATGTTATGTGACTCCATTGTAACTGGTAACCTAATCAAACTGGGAATCAAGCAGAGAGTTTGTGTTGGGAATCTCTCTCTCTCTCTCTCTTTTTTGTTTTTGCTTTGTTTTTTTTAAAGCAAAATTGTGACCATCTTGAAGGATGAAGAAAAGATGGTGGCAACAGTTTGTTGAAGTATTTTGTCCCTTTAGGTCAACCTCATTCATGAGAACAACCCTCTGAAAAATCTGTCTCATCTTTGAATTTACCTTCACTGACCTGTTTGAATGTTAATAGAGTGCTTTCAGCGCAGAATACAGAAGAGACAAGCTGCACCATTTCTCACGTAACAAACCCACCAGGGATTTTAGCTTATAAAACAGGATCTGTCTCCAGTAGAAAAGCAGAAAAAGATTTGTAGAGCTGCTCTCTGGAACTGCCATGAAAAGAGTATCACAACAGCAAGAGCTTTTGCAGAGAAATGTACTCTCTTAGAATAAAGCAACAGAGTCCTGTGGCACCTTTAAGACTAACAGATGTATTGGAGCATAAGGTTTTGTGGGTGAATACCCACGAAAGCTTATGCTCCAATACATCTGTTAGTCTTAAAGGTGCCACGGGACTCTCTGTTGCTTTTCACAGATCCAGACTAATATGGCTACTGCTCTGTCTCTTAGAATAGAAAGTTGTTGATTCCAGAAAGGATGCAGGGTAGAAATACTGCAAGAGATAATGACTTAACAGTGTCTTTAAAATGTCAAATAAAAACTTAAATGAGCAAGCACAGAATGAAATGTGGGGAATTTACGGTGCCCCTTGTAAGCTGCTCCATGAGATTTTAAAAATACAGGATTTTTTCCTTTTTGAACTCCACCTCTAGAGCATGATGATCAAAGTTCTCCGTTGATGTCAATTGGATGTTTTGGTTGGATCAGGCAAGGATCAGGCCCTGAAATCTCAGCCCTTTATTTTAATGCTCCCAAAACCTAGGACAATGTTTTATGCCCAGATACTCCCATGCAACCCCATTAAGCTTAATGAGAACATAATTTGGTCATGGTACTAATGCTGGCTGCTATGTGCATCATGTGTCTTAATCTGGGCTTTTCCTAACAAGTTAACAAAATACAAGACAATCATGATTTTTTAAGAGCTTTTGCTGCTATTGACTTAAACGTGAGCTCTGATACAGAACAATGGCAATATACAGGCCAAAATTGTTAAACTACTTTACATAAGGCAAGTAAACAGTTGCCAGATATTAGTGATTAGCTTGACAGCTAATTGCCTGTGGATCTGAATACTTTTAGGCATCCAATTTAGGTTTTCTTAGAAGTAAAACTAAAATTAGAAATATGATCATAAATTAAAAATGATTTTTTTACAATTTAATATGTAGTTTGCAACCCAAACATTACACTATAATGTTATCTCTGTTCCAGCTTGATTGGGGGAGTAAACAAACGGCACAAACAATTAAAAATAAATGTAATTGTGTGGTGAAATTAGTATTATTTTAAATACAGTTACTAAACAGTGGCCCTTTAATAATACATCCATATCCATAACTAATAATAACAAGTCAATCAGAATGACTGAATACACACTATTTATCATTGTCTGAGTTATGCAGATAAGTCATAGGTCTGCACCCTGATACCTGGCAATTTCATTTCTATCTGCTGTCTTTTTTCCCTCAGCCTTTTCTGATGATTGACTGGCTCTTACTTTCTCAGTTTGGGGTTCCTGATTATACAGCCTTTCCACTGCAGTTGCCAAGTTCCTATACTGGATGATCACATGATCATTCCCATAGCTTCCATATGTTTGTCAGCTAAGCAATTAATATTCAGCGTCTGGCTTTCCTGATAACCACCAAAGGCAGAATCAGAAGTATTTTTTTTAACTTTCAAAACCTTTAAATACTTTGCATTGTCACATAAGGATGAAACACAAAACACAAGTAAAATCTGTTTCTTGTTATTTTTTCCCATTGCTCCTTATTTGTCCATTAAGTTGTGTCAGCCAGATACTAGAGTAGACTTAACCAATCAGTAGAGTTCCTCATCCTGTCATTAGACTCAAGCTATTTGCATTCTGTAAGTTACTGCAGCCAAACCTAGAACAAAGATCTTCATGACGAAACTCACTGAAGTCGTGCTGTCTTGGAAGTTGTTCTTTGCATGTCTTACATTTTGCACCATTCCCCAATATGAATCTCAGCCAAAGGTTCAAAGCAAAAAAGGAGGCGATAGACTTCACCAAAAGGGGAGTCTGCCAGTGCTTGCTAAAAAGAAGCAAAAGATGAACATTTTCCCAAAAGCCTCATGAATAATAGGAGCTGTATGAGGTCAAACTCCAAACCAGGAACAGATACAAAACCACGATCTGCAGTTTGTAGCTTTTTACAATGTACAGAAAAATACAATTGTCCATTAAACAGAAATATTTTCCAGAGCTGTAATTGTGTTTCTTCTCTGTAACCTTTTATTAATACATTCAGCACCCAAGTTCTGAAGGCACATATATTTGTATGTTGAGATACCGGTGAGTGCATGGATCACCAAGCCTCTTTACCATCAGGTGTGAATATGCCCTTCACTTCACATGACTATCAGGACAAGTTAATCACAAACCCACCACCTAAGACAAACGGGGTTGTGAACCCATCCAGGAATTTTGCATTGAGAGGGCAATGGGGTTTTCCTGAATATTGTACTGTCTGAGTAGGGGGTCTTTGGGGGAAAAGGGGAGGCAGAGCAGACAAAAATGAGACTCAAAGGAAGGAAGAGAGACAAGCACGGTCTGACCGTGGTGGAGCCTTGAGGAAGGTTCTGGGTCTGGTGCTACCTAAGAGGCTTAGGACTGTAAGCAAATAAGCTAGCACTCTGTTCATTTTTCTTTGCCTGTGTTCCTTGTAAATAAACAAGATTGCATCAAACAAAACAACAGATGCCATCATAAATTTCTGCTTCCAACTGAAACATCCTCAGGGCCCAAAACTTTGACTAGCCAGTTGGGTCAAAAAAGGGTAATAATATATTCTTATTGTATAGGTAGAGAGAATTACAGGACAATTTACAAATAAAAAGCTAACCTCCCTTTTCCATGTCACTTGAACTTTTGGGTTTGTGGGTACACAAAGTACAAAGATGGCTCAGTAACGTGAATTGTGCCCACAAATAACTCCAAGAACAAAAGAGAAGCCAGGTTGAGGCTGGGGTCAAAGAGCCTGATTCAAACCTTATTAAGCTCAATTTCGTTGACTTCAATGGACTTTGGATCAGGGCCAAGGCCAGTCAAGAGCAGGAACCCTGACTCTTAGTCCTTAGCTTTAAGCACTAGACAAGGTAAATTCCTCCATGAAAACATAAAGAGTGACAGGTTAACTGTACAGTAAAGAAGGCAGGCTCTCACTTTTTTCCCACCCCCATGTGGGCTTTGTATTTCCCTTTTGTTTCTATGGGACAACAGCCAAATGACAACCAGTTGCATTTTACTACATAACACCCAGTTGCCATTCCAACTCAGACCACGATCATTTTTATGGTTTGTCTACATGGAAAGTTACTGGCATAATTGTACGAGTGTATTTATAGTATAGCGGTATAACTTCCCATGTAGAGACACTTATTCTGGAATAAGAATATCTTTTTCTCCTTTAGTCTGTTGCTTTGGCAGCAGTATAAGCTAAACTGGAAAAAGCATGTCCATATGGGAAGTTATACCAATAGAATTGTATCAGTAAATTTCCCCATGTAGACAAGTCGTTAATGGACTTGAGCCTGTAAGTTCCTCAGCGCTCTACCCCTGAGCCTATAAAGCACGTGCTTACCTTTAAGCCTGTGAACAGGCCCATAATTTCAATGTTTAAGCATGTGCTTGGTGAATCAGGACCAGCATGTGCAGTACAGAGCTGTTTGAGCAAAATAAATTTTGTGCTCCCATATGTTAATACATGAGTTCTATATTTCTCTCTATGTGCCCAAATGCTATACATATACAGTACTACTGTAAAATTATTTAAATACCATCCTACAGCATTATGGATGAGGTACTGTATATTAGAAATATAGCTCAACTGTTGCATAAAATCTACATCAGAAAATCACAGTCACACCATTTTTTTTCTTTTGGCCTATGATTTTAGCTAAAGATAGAATTCTGATTGTGGATTTAGTTATCTCAATCCCCGTCAGATTACAATTAAGTAGGAAATTACCCATGACAACTAAATCCTATCACACTTTACAGGCCGACTTCAATGATATTTCTCACAGGAGTAAAGTTTTTTTTTTAATGTGCATAAGTGTTTGCTTAATTTTCCATCATCAAACCTCTTCTGGAAAGTATAAGCTGTCAGGGCTCACTGAGGGATAACATTCCCATTCATTGGTTCTGATTCAGGAAAGCACTTAAGTGTATGCATATCTTTTTAAAATTAAGTACATGCCTAAAACGCATGTACTTCACTAGGCTTAAAGCACTCTTTTAAGCACCCTTCCTGACTAAGTATATTTCTTGAATCAGGGCTATTGACTAGAGCTACTGCGACATGAGCAGGTATTTCTAAAACTGTGTTGATTTTATTAGTTTGAAACTGTATATTGATTTCTTTATTAATAAAGGGATACCATACAGAAAGCTATACTGACATACTTAGCTGTTTAAGGTAAAATTACACCAGTTTTCCTTTTAACCTTTTGCTTCAATAGTAAATAGTAATGATTTTGTTATGATTGTTAACTCATTGTTAAAGCAGGCTAGGAAGCTCATTTATGAACTTGAATATTCAGCCCCACCAATGGAGCATTAAAAATAAAAGGCCTGGATTGTCCTCCCCATGTCTGCAAAAATGACTCTTCATGAACAGAGCTCCCACAGATTCTGTACCGAAGAGCATCAGCCATCTCCCTGGCACCATCTCTCCTTTGTGCCCCGCAAAGGGCACTCTTTAAGTGTGGGGTTACACAGAGAAAAGGATTGGACACAGGCTCACTGGGGATATGGATGAATTAAGGGCCAGGACAGCAGGCCACACATTGTTTTGCCATCTAGCCTTGCAGCATTTGAGCAGAAAAGATAGTACAGCTAGCCTGGGGCAGCATTATATTTTCTACATAGCTCTGATCACCCTAAATGGACAGATGTAGGGGAAGAATTCCTGGAGCTGTACTGTAGGCCAGAGTTATAGGGTGGCTCTGGCCTCTTGTAGGTTTTGGGGGGCAGGCCTTTGTGAACAAACTCCATACACACACCCCCAACAGAAAAATATGAGGGTATCTACCAAGGTAATGCTTAAGATTTTCTCTCCCAGTGCTCCTTCCAAACTACAGGGTCCAAAGTAACTAGCCACATGAGCACCACCAGAGGAATTGAGTAAAATTATCTTCCACATAGGTGTGCACCACACCCAGGTTATGTTATAGAATATAACATACCTCAATAGTCTGTGTGAGTGTTCATGTTTACATTTTCATCTGGCCACAGCTATAAACCATTAATGATCTCTTTCTATTTCACTTAGGATTTTGTACAACTTTTTTTTTTATTAAATACAGAATATGTGAAAGACCACAATACATTCTCCAGTTGACATTGGTTGAGGAGGTGGCGAGGGAAGCAGTTAATCCAGAAGTTATTTCAATCAATTCAGAGTGTGCAAAGCCTGGCAGTGTAACAAATAATCATCCCAGACCATCATTTAACTTTCTTCAGCCACAACTGGTGTTGAGCTTTCACTGAAGTGTCACTTTCCAAGTAATGCAGCAACTATGCTGAATGCTCTAGTCAGGATTATTCTATTAGACATTAAAATCATTGTATTTATCATATTTTCTCACAGCCAAGTGCAAAGAGACAATAATTTGACAAAATGAGCACTTGATTGACTGCAAATCAAAAACTCCTGAATTTTTTTCCTGTCTCTGCTGTTTCCATGCTGTGTGGAGCTCTCTCATTTTCGCTATTGGGAATGGACAGAATACTCACTTGATAAAAGATGTGGATTAAATAGCTAATGTTTTGCTTGAAAATGTTGCACTGTGCAACTAAGTATTACTGTGTGCTATGTTTACAGACAAAATAGGTACTTGATTTTTGTAATTTTAATAAATACACAAAATTAATACATACAGCTACTGCTATAAAGTACTAAAATGTCCAGTGTTCCCTTGTCAGCTAATAATCAGAAATTATTTAGCTGACAAGGGAATAGGGTATTGGTTAGGCTCACAGTGCTACATAAAATATTCTCTGTAGGTACTTTAATTCTTTTCTGAAGTTCCTCATCTGTTTCACAGTTGTGCTGGAACTGATCCCAGCATCTGAAAAAGAAACTAGGGGAAGTGACCTTGAAATACCCTCACAATAGAGTCAAAATACAGTAGGAGTAAACAAAACATCAGCAGAGACAGATTTTGCCACTTTTACTCACTGTAGCTAGTTCCTTACTCCTTAAGTAGTCCTATGGATTTAATTCAACATGCCTAATGGTAATAGAATTAGAATATGGCCAGGGAGTCTGATTCTTCTCCCACTGAGGGACAGACTAGATAGCTATTAATTCTTGTTTCAGATTTCTCTTTGATCCTGGTAAGTAAGATTGCATGAGGAGAGGGCGGGGGAAGGAGCATTACAGCTTGTTCAAAAGCTGTGTAAACACACCCATAGCTGCCTATGACCGGGAATGGAAAAACCTGAGGTTTTCCTCTGGAATGAATGAACGCATGTACCACACACACACTCTTACACAGAGAAACAAATTAAAAAGTTTATTAGAAAATGTTTAAAAATAGATACAGAGAGTTTGAAACATCAGTTATTGGTCATCGGGGGTAACATACCTACATATGGTGTTACATATATATTTTATTGTTTGAAATCTTGAAAGTAAATTATCCCTGACAAAGTAACTTTTGACAACAGTAGGATTCCAGGTGCCAAAAGCTGCCTTTGCTGTAGCCTATGTTGGCAGGGGCCATCCTTCTAATCTATTTGATGCCACTGTCACAGCAGTGGTGCAGCAGCCATGAGATCCATAGCCGCATCCAATGGCATAAGATTTTGAAAGAAGGCCTGAAACCCTCCAAAAGCCCGTCATCTCAGGCCAGAAGCCAGCTCTGGGGACTCATGGGTCGGAGATCTCAAAAGCAGCTTGTCTAGTTAACCTCAAAGTGCGTGTAACACTCCCCCTCCCTCCTTCCACCGTATGTGGCTGTTAAAGCAGAAAGGCCCTTGTCCAAGGAGGTGGGGCAAAATCAGGCTTGTAAATTGCAAGTGGAAAGCTACAGCAGCAGCCACATCAGCGGGGCCAGCCGAGGGAGGGGGGCAGCTTCCCCTTCCCTGGGGCTGGCAAGGCTGAAACTGTGCAGAGCAAAGCCCAGGGGAAAGCGGGGAGATCATCCAGCCCCCCTCGGGTCTGCTGCTTAGCAGATGCCCCAGTCACTGGGCCGCGAGGCGTGCGGCCGGGGGTGGGGACACACACGTAGCAGGGCAAGCGGCGGACGGGGGAACGCCTCTGGGGGCGGCCGCTTGGCCCCTCCGCGCCGCCGTACAAACTCAGCCTCGCCTCCAACATGGCCGCCCAGGCCCCAGCCTCCGGGGCCCAACCAGGCCGCCGCTGCTTCCTGCTGCTGGAGGCAGGGAGCTGCTAGGGCGGGGAGGCTCCCTTCACACGCCCCCGCCTCCACGCCGGCCCGCAGGGGAGGGAGCAGCGGGGCTGACGGGGGCTCCATGAGGGGCCGGGGCAGCCCCAGGCCGGACCTGCCCAGCCGGCTGACTCCTCCCTTGGGAACGGGGGGGCAGTGGTGCTGCCTTCCGCCGCCTCGTAACTCCAGAGCGCCGGGAGCCTGCAGCCCTGGGCCGGCGGGCTCGGACCCCGCCTGGCTCGGGCAGGACTGGGGGTTCATCCCGCTGTTTGCCTCACCCGGGGAGCAGCCTCCAGCGGGGACTGCCGGGGGCAGCCGCAATGTTTTCGCTCAAGCCAGCCAAGCCCACCTTCAAGTCCTACCTTCTGCCGCAGGTAACAGCCCTTTCTGTCCATTCCCCCCCACCCCGGCGTAGCGCGCTAGGGCCGGGGGCAGAGGATGGAGCTCCTTGGGGCGGCTTCCCTCCTTCCCCTCAGCAACACTTATCGGCCTGGTAATGGCTCTCGGCGGTGTTTAAATAGCACCTGCGCGTGAGCTAGACCCCTCTTCGGCTGTGCTAGGACAGCTTTCCTTGGGTGGTGGTCCCCGAGCGAAGGCAGTAGCATCCCCGGAATTGGCCGGTGTCTGGACATTGGTGCCCCCTTTTTGTTTAGGTTTGACCTCCCAAACTCTATGTAGATCATTTCTGTTGCAACTAGAGGAAAGCAACAACTTTTTAAGCAAAAAACTAATTAAAGTTTGTCAACCTAAGAAAAGTTCGGATGCTTTGTACTAACTTTAGCTATATATGAATAATTTTCCTTTCCTTTTTACAGTGATTAAGTGCTGGAACCTTGTTTTAGCAGTAGCCAAATATTGGGTTACTTTAAAGAGAAAACATAAGTGCTTGTTCCTTATATGCAAATATTTAAGCTGCTGCAGTACTCATTAAACTTATTGTCACTAACTAGAAATCAAAAGCTGACAATAAAACAAGAAAATGTTATGTTTCAGTAAAACTATTGTGAAAAAGTTCTAAATTTCAGTGTGAGTTTCTGCAGTGCTCTAAAGACTGAGTGATTTTTATATCTAGATTTATGGGGTGTGGCTTACTAGTTGAAAAGTTGGATGCTGTGTCATACTAACATGTATGGCCAAAAATAGAAAACTGGATATTTTTTTCACATCTTTTCAGTGAAATAGAAATGACTATTTGGTTTTTTGTTTCGTTTTGTTTTTCTGGGAAGGGCGTCCTTGTCTCTATGGAAAAGGTAAATAGTCACATTGTGCCAAATGACATTTTCTGTATCTTTTTAAATGAATCATAATGGGTTTTTTGTGTTGTTTTTTTAAGGACTAGAATTTAAACATAAAATGGTTTATAAAGTGTCTTTAAAAAAATTATCAAATTTAGGCCTTAATCTTATACGTTTCTTCATGCAGATAGATGCTTACACTTGAGTAGAACCTTGTTTAAATCACTGGGGGTCTGTGCAGGCACATGCATAGATCTTATTGTAGGACCAGCAATTTAGGGCCTGTCTAGACTTAGTGTGCTTAAGTTTACACACTATGGGCTTGTCCACATTACCCTGGATCCACAGGCAGTGATTGATCCAGCGGGGTTCGATTTATTGCATCTAGTCTAGACATGATAAATTGACTGCCAAGTGCTCTCCCGTCAACTCTGGTACTCCACTGGAGCGAGAGGCGCAAGCGGAGTCAACAGGGGAGCATTAGCAGTCTAGATCTAAGTACGTCGACGTGGCTGAATTTGTCTAACTTAGATTGACGCTTCTTCTCGCCCCAGTATAGACCAGACCTATTAGTAGTTCCATTAAAGTCTATGGAGTGTGTAGCCATTAAACGTGTGTAAATCCCTGCAGAATCGGGACCTGAAACTTAGGACTCAAAAACTTTTAAACTAAAAAAGTGGCCCCAAGAAGATCAGAAAATTTATAAAAACAACAGGAGTACTTGTGGCACCTTAGGGTACGTCTACACTATGGGATTCTTCTGATTTTACGTAAACGGGTTTTGTAAAACAGATTGTATAAAGTTGAGTGCACGCTGCCACACTAAGCACATTAATTCGGCGGTGTGCGTCTGTGGTCCGAGGCGAGCGTTGCACTATGGGTTCCTATTCTGTAGCTATCCCATAGTTCCCGCAGTCTCCCTCGCCCCTTGGAATTCTGGGTTGAGATCCCAGTGCCTGATGGGGCAAAAATCATTGTCGCGGGTGGTTCTGAGTAAATGTCGTCAGTCGTTCCTTCCTCCGGGAAAGCAATGGCAGACAATCATTTCGCACCCTTTTTCCCTGGATTGCCCTGGAAGACGCCATAGGACGGCAACCATGGAGCCCGTTCAGCTTTTTTTTACTGTCACCGTATGTGTACTGGATGCTGCTGACAGAGGCGATACTGCAGCGCTACACAACAGCATTCATTTGCCTTTGCATGACAGCAGAGAGGGTTATCAGTTGTTTTGTACCGTCTGCTGCGCCACTGTAAATTGGCAATGAGATGATGGTTATCTGTCGTTCTGTACTGTCTCCTGCTGTCATGGGTGCCCCGGTTGAGGTTGGCCGGGGGCGCAAAGACAAAAATGGGAATGACTCGCCAAGTCAATTCCTCGTTTATGGTATCTAAAAATAGAGTCAATCCTGCCTAGAATATGGAGCAAGTGTACTAGAGAACCAGAGAGCACAGCCGGTCCGTGTCAGATCCTGCAGAAATGATGAGCTGCATGCCATTTTAGGGGGTGTCCCTGCAACAACCCTACCCGTTGCTTCCCTCCTCCCCAAACCTTCCTGGGCTACCTTGGCAGTGTCCCCCCCCATTTGTGTCATGAAGTTATAAAGAATGCAGGAATAAGAAATACTGACATGTTGTGAGATAAAATGAAGGGGAAGCAGCCTCTAGCTGCTATGTAGTCCAGGCAGAACTACGTGTGTGGAGGAAGGAGGAGCCCAGCATTCCCGCTGCTATTGGACACGCCAGGCAGTACAGACTCTTTTCTTTACACATGAAGGGAGGGGGTGATGGAGCTCACCCCACCGTTATATTAATGAGGACGGTTACCAGCCGTTCTGCTACCATCTACTGGGAGATGGACCGGGAATAATTATCCTATTTTTTACCAGGCGCCCCGAGCCGGCCTCACCTGAGGCCAGCCAGGAGCACTCACGGCTCTGACGAGGACGGCTATCAGTCCTTTCTGCACTGTACCGTCTGCCACTGGGGAGAGGTGGGAGAGAGGATGCTCTGTTTTACTGCTGCGCACCGTTGTCTACCAGCAGCTTGCAGTATACATAGGGTGACATAAAAAAGTCAAAAACGATTTTTCCCCTTTTTTATCATGGAGGGGGAGGGAGGTAAATTGCACGAGATAGACCCTGAACCACCTGGACAATGATATTTGGACCTTCCAGGCATGGGAGCTCAGCCAAGAAATACAAATTGCATATTTCGGAGACTGCGGGGACATGTGGTAGGGGATAAGAGTCCTCGTACCGCCTCCTCCCTCCATGACGCGCTCCACTTTCCTTCTTTGCTTTGTGTTACGCATCTCACACAGCACTGTTGGACTCTGTATCATTAGCCTGGAGAATTTTTTCAAATGCTTTGGCATGTCTTCTGTAACGGAGCTCTGATGAAAACACGATTTGTCCCCCATACAGCAGTCAGATCCAGTCTATCCCGTCGGTCCATGCTGGAGCCTTTTTGGATTTGGGATCGCATCGCCACCCGTGCTGATTCAGAGCTCCCCGCGGGCAAACGGAACGAAATTCAAAGTTCACTGGGGCTTTTCCTGTCTACCTGGCCACTGGATCCAAGTTTCAGATTGCTGTCCAGAGCGGTCACAGTGAGCACTGTGGATACCACCTTGGAGCCCAATACCGTCGATTTGCGGCCAACCACTACACCTAATCCGATAATGGTAATACCGATTTGCGCTACTCCTTCTCGTTGAGGAGGCCGTACAGAAACCGATTTAAAGAGCCCTTTATATCAATATAAAAGGGGCCTCGTGTGTGGACGGGTACAGCGTTAAATCGGTTTAACGCTGCTAAAATCGGTTTAAACACGTAGTGTAGACCAGGCCTTAGAGACTGACAAATTTGTTTGAGCATAAGCTTTCGTGGGCTACAGCCCATTTCTTTGGATGCATAGATTGGCGATATATTTAGGAGATATATATACACATACAGAGAGCATGAAAAGGTGGGAGTTGTCTTACCAACTCTGATAGGCCAATTAAGTAAGAGAAAAAAATTTTGAAGTGATAATCAAGATAGCCCAGTACAGACAGTTTGATAAGTGTGAGAATACTTACATGGGGAGATAGATTCAATGTTTGTAATGGCTCAGCCATTCCCAGTCTATGTATATCTTTAATTTTGTAAGTATTTTACTTTTTTGTGATGTTGCTGTTGTTTCAGGTTGAAGACAAAGTAACCCCAGAGCCCAGGATTAAAAAGCTGGAACCAGTACTTTTGCCAGGTAAATATTAATCAAGGATTTGACAGAGGTCTACACAGGGCTGTTTTTTTTAGTGTCTTCTATTCATTCTGGTAGTATTTGTAGGATTAACAGCGTGCACGTAACTCTATTTTTCTGTACTGTTTGACCAATAATTAATAACTTTTATTCTACCCTTAATGTAGTAATTAAGGGAATACAGTTTGTAACTTAGTAAGAAAATCTTCTGACTCTTGTCTGTGAGAGATTTTCTAATTTTGTTTAGTTAACTCTTGAAACTAAACATAGGTGGGTAATTGTTTTGTTATAGGATTGTAAAATTTCATGCCTTGATATTTACTTGCTTATCTGAAACAGGTAAGCACTGTAATTTGATAGTCTTTGTGACACAGTGTTTAGGGGGTTCTCTCTTTGGATCACCAGATTTAGGCTCCAATTTTGCAGTTGGATCACATGGGCAGATATTTGCGCCTTTGGTTAGTCCTGCCTGTGTGACGTGGGTGGCAGCTCTGTGTTAAACTCTTCATTCCTTTTCTTTTACTGAATATCCAGTATCTGATTCTAAGCTTTTTGAACTATTTCAAGAGAGTGTGATGGAAAGGAGGAGTAGCTTTTTATCATGCTTTATAATCAGTAGTTTATATCAGAATCCAAGATGTCCAACTGCATGTACTACCTCTTTATTAAGAAAATAAAACTTTAGTAAGAAGATAAAACTATATTATCTCAGAGAAACATGGAATTATAAAATCTTGTTCTGACATTAAAAATTCCATCAGCCTATACTATACTATACTATAGCTGTTACTTGAATCACAAACTATTCCTTACTAATTAGAGCAATAAATATGGTGGTTGATTGCAAACATTGCTTGGATTTTGTGGGAGTATTTTTGCTAGAACAGATCTAAGCATATATATTTAAATACAGATAAGAAAAATAGATGACCTAAATTATCACTTACTTTAGTGGGACATTGTTATCATGGCTAAAGAATTTCTAGATAAATTAGATGTATTCAAGTCAGCAGGGCTTGATGAAATTCATCCTAGAGTACTTAAGGAACTAGCTGAATCAGTCTTGGAGCCATTAGTAATTATCTTTGAACTCCTGGAAGACAGTAGAGGTCCCTGAAGGTGGCAGAAGGGCAAACATAGCACCTATCTTTAAAAAGGGGAGGGAGAAGGACCTGGAAGATACTGGAGCAAATTATTAAACAGTCAATTTGTAAGGACCTGGAGGATAATGGGATTATAAGGAATAGTTAGCATGGATTTGTAAACAAAAATCATGCCACACCAACTTAATTTCTTTCTTTGATAGGGTTACCAACCTAGTGTATAGTGCAGAAGCAGTAGTCATATGTATCTTGATTTTAGTAAGGCTTTTGACACATTTCTGCATGACATTCTCATAAGCAAACTAGGGAAATGTGGTCTAGATGAAATTATTATAAGGTAGAAAAATCCAATGCACAACTACAAAATGAGGAATAATTGTCTAGGTGATAGTACTTCTGAAAAGAATTACTGAATATGATGCAGCTGCAAAGACAGCTAGGAGTGTATTAACAGGAGTGTTGTATATAAGACACAGGCGGTAGTTGTCTCACCCTAATCGGGACTGGTCAGGCCTCAGCTGGAGGACTGTGTCCAATTCTGGGCACCACAATTTAGGAAAGATGTGGACAAATTGGAAGGAATACAGAGGAGGGCAACAAAAATGATAAAAGGTTTAGAAAACCTGATCTATGAGGAAAGGTTACAAAAACTTCCCATATTTAGTCTTGAGAAAAGAAGATTGAGGGTTGACCTGATAAGTCTGCCAATATGTTAAGGGCTGTTATAAAGAGGACAGTGATCAGTTGTTCTCCATGTCCAGTGAAGGTAGGACAAGAAATGATGGGTTTAAGCTGCACTGAGGGAGATTTAGGTTAGATTATTAAGAAAAACTTTTTAACTATAAGATTAGTTAAGATCTGGAATAGGTTTCTGTCACGGAGTTCCTGGGCAATGCTCTGGAACTGCTCTTTACAAAGCCAGTCTGGACTCTGGTGAAGTCCCATCTCTGTGAGCAGACTGTCTTCAGGGCAAGAAGGACACACAGCTTCCACCTTCCTGTGTCTGACCTTTGGAGCATTCAGCATCCTCTGCCCCTCCATGTGCTTCCCATAGTGAGGCCGCCCTCATGAGGTCTTGGGGAAGCCACAGGGTCCTGCACCCGCACTTTGTGGTCTGATGTGACTCTGAGCCAGCCAGTAAAACAGAGGTTTATTAGATGACAGGAACATGGTCTAAAACAGAGCTCGTAGGTACAGAGAACAGGACCCCTCAGCCGGGTCCATCCTGCGGGCAGTGAACCAGACACCCACGTCTGCACTCACTCCTCATCCCCAGCTAGCTCCAAAACTGACTCACCCTCCAGCCCCTCCTCCTCTGGGCTTTGTTCCTTTCCCAGGCAACGAGGTCACCTGATCTTTGTTCTCCAACACCTTTAGCTGTCTCCTTGCTGCAGGAAAGGGCCCCAGCCACTAGTTGCCAGGAGATAGTGTCAGCCATTTATGTGCACTGGCCCTTTGCTCTGCAACAGTCTCACCTCCTAGAGACTTAAGAAATGCATAGGGGAAATGAGGCACCCACACAGTATTCAGAGGAAAGATTAAGAAGAGTCCCACTTCGTCACATCTTCCAAGGGAAGTCATGGAGTCTTCATCATTGGAAGCTTTTAAAAACATTTGGAGAAACACTTCTCAGGGATGGTTTAGATTTACTTGGTCTTGCCATAGCACTGAGGGTTGGATTAGATGACTTCTCAAGGTCTCTTCCAGCCCTTGATTTCTGTGGTTCTATGTAATCAGCTAAGTCTAAAATTGACTTTGATGTTGCAGCCCTCAAAGTGAACAAGAAAAGTAATAAGTAACTGTTCCAAGTGTGTATGTTAATTATTTCACCTACTTACTACCTGGTATTTGACTATTGTTAATCATCAAGCAGTACTAACTACTTGCAATGCTGTTGTGTATTGAGATAAAGTTTAGTGTGCTGAATTTGTGGAGGGGACGAGGAGAAGAATCTTTTTGGTTAGTTTTCAGTATTTTATTTTTACCTGAATGAGTAATTATTGATTGACTGCATCTTCTTATGAAAGAAAGTATGGGATCTTGTTCTGGGGCTTAAAAATGTAGGTACTTTGCAAACAGCAAAAATTGTTATTTATCTGTAGAAAACAGTTAAACAGTCTTCATGCTGTTCAACCTCTTACATGCTACATTACAGTAGCAAACAACTAAAGTGTAGGGTTGGTTTGTTTTTTAAGAACAAATTCAGTTTGTTTGTTTTTCCCCAAGAGGGAATAGGCCTTTGTGTACTCTGAATTTGTTGAGTATTTTGCCCACTTACTCCCATTACCGCCATTCCTTCCTGAGGTCACTATCCTTCTGCATTAGGAGCATTTATTCAGGAAGTCACTAGAGCTGTTCTGTAATTGGTCTGAGAGGTGAGTTAATTTCAGATTAGTTCCCCAGCATGGTGAGGGCAGAAGTGTAGTGTTGTGGTTAAGATCTTGGGAGATCCGAGTTCCATTCTTCCACGATTTTCCTGTGTAATCTTAGGCAAACTGGCACACAAAATGAAGCAATCTATAAAGTGGGGTGGATAGTAATTCAGAATTTCACAGGATAAATTAAATGACTTCTGTGAGACTACCTCTGCTTAAAGCTAAGCATGTGCTTAAGTGCATGTCTGAATACAGTTAGTGCCATAGAAAAGTCTATAAACACACATACTGTGGTGCTATAGGTGTTGACTTCTCGATGAGACATAAAGCCAAGTTTCTGTCCAAATTCCAATTTGTTTAATTACATTCTGCTTTACTTGCCTTCCCCTTGCAATTAACTGAATATGGCATTCTTGATTTCCTGACAATAATTGTTGTATAATGTTTCCTATGCTGTTAAAAAAACCGTATGTTAACCTAGTAGAGCTAAACTTCAGGGGTTGAAGACTGTTATATAGTTAGTAAGTTTGTTTTATAATTCTTTGAGATGAAACTCTCTGTAAATTAGGGTAGTAATCTTAGTATTGTGATAACTGTAAATATCTAGTGTCCCAAACTGTTAATTCCTAAAATATAGTAGTTTTTAGAAAACAATTGAGTTAGTAGAAACTAGAATCCAAAGCTAGGTTTGGTAAAATACTCATTATGCTGTCTTTTAAGTTTTGTTTTGTGTTTGAAAGGGGGTGGGGACGGCTGGCGGAGTGCTGTGACTGGACTACAGTATTGCCACCCCCAAGCATTCAAAAATCCCTGGACGTTATTAAAAATAAATTGAGTCTTTAGGGTTCATGTTTTCAGTTTTTTTTTCTGCCACCAGGAGGTTTACCTTTTTTATTTTTTTTTAAATGAAAACTCGGAATCTAGTGTAATCGCATGACTCCAGGGAGGTGAGGTGCTAAGAAAAGAAGAGCAAATATCATGAGTCTTGGATTTAAAACCAGAATTGCTGTCAGTACTGGGACTGTAATAGTAGACAGTGAAAACCTAATCATTTTATGGCGCAGGGCATTTTCATTCTCAAATTAAGTTTGAAAGTTTCTTTATATGTAATTATATTCAGAATTAAAATCTGTTTTCTTTTACCTTCCTCTATGTTCTTCCATTCCTTTTTTCCTGATCAAGAATGCTTGCCACAGTTGTTTGGGACACTGGCCTCAGCAATATTTTCTTCTCTTTTGTTTTATTAGTTTATTGATCTGAACAGGTAACATTTCTAATGAGCAGAGTAGAGAAACAGCAAGTAATCTGGCAGACATCCCCTGCAGTGTGACATACCTAGTTAATAGAACACTAGCTGGCTTATTTTTGGAGAGTTGTAGTTATGACTAATGATTTTGCAAATTGTGAACTAGGGTAAATCTTGTATGTAAGTTTTCTGCTTACAAGCAGTCTTCAGGGAATTGGTTACACTAGTTGCTGTTCCACTAAAAAGTTCTACAGCATTTGAGACATTGTCATAAGCATTTTCAAAATTGTATAGTATACAAAATGTGTCCTGAATTATATTCTAGCTGTTTTATGTTTAGATGAATTGCCAACCATGCTGTGCAACAGAACATGCAACTTGACAATAGACCTCAGTGGAGTTTTTAAAAACAGCTTTGTTTCATGTTGTTCATACCCAGGACCTTTTGTTCTGCTCACAGGTAGTCTATGTTCTAAAATTTGTATAAAGTCTAAAGTACAAAGTATAGTGTTTAGCCAGGATTCAGGCAGACTGATACATATCCCTGTGCTATTTGTTCACCTTCCATTTGTGACTCCACTTCCTAATGGTAAAATTAAACATATAGATGACAACTTAAAACCAAGCTTTTTGTAGACAGTATCATTCCTAGTAACTTTTGAAATTATAATATTCAATTTATGCTTACTGGAGGAGTACTTAATGAAAACCAAGGTCCTTTTTTGTTTTTACAAGAGGTAAAGTAACATCTTGAGTAGTATGGTCTATCCAAATGGTGAACATACGTACTTACTGCTTACATAGCTCTGTTCATCTGCACATCTCATAATGCTTATAAAAAGCGGGTAAGATTAGTTATCCCAACTTTTCAGATGAGAAAATTGAAGTCCAGATAGTAAGTAGTGACTTACCTGAAGACACACAGCAGGTTAGTGGGAGAAGCAGGAATCTGAGAATTCACAAAGCGTGTGGCTTTTCTCATTTCTCTGTCCAGTGGAAGTCTTAAATCTCCCATTTCAAGGGAATAACTTGTCTTTATAGTTTCAGTAAATTAAAGAAAATTTCTGAAGCCCATTCCTACTTCTTGGCATGGAACCCTGAATATCTTCCTGATTCAGCCAAGCTTTCTTGCTGTGGAAAGGAGAGCAGATTACAAGCGTTCTGCTCAGCAGTTGCTATTTGTGTCTATACAGCTGCTGATCTCTACTCTTCCACTGGATGCTGAATCAAGGATCATGGCAGTGTAGGAATCCAAGTGCTTAAGTGACTTCCACCAGTTCACTGATGTGACTTTCTTTAAAACATCATCAGCAAACATATATTTCTTGAATGGTTCACCCTTAGCTCTGAAGTTTAATATAATTGGCATTATGTAGGGATGATTGCTGGATGTCCATGTCGTAGCCAACTCCTCTTCTTCAGCAGTTAAGGTTTGACCCTGTTACCAAGTATTGAGAATATCTGCAAGAAAATGAGCTGGAGGTAGTGCTTGTCCTATTCGTTTTTTGTAATGCTTGTAATTTAACTCTGTCATTACATATTTCTCTTTTTAAGATCTCGCTCAGTTCCTTCCACATTTCAACAGTGTCAGCAGTAAAACAGTTATTTCTCTGCATTTTGTTCAAGGCTACAGAAAAAGGCTTCAGGGTAATCAGCATGTGTTCAACATTTCTCTTAAGCCCAATGTTGAGAACTTTGGCTGTGACATTGCCATCTATTTTTTTCACAGTTTTGTTCACAAACTGTCATCGGATTAGTCCAGTTCTTGATAGTACTCAAAACAGTCCACTATGGAGTTCCATTGCATGTCTTGTCGGAGTTAGCTTGATTCCTCCCACTTTTTTCACAGCAGCTGCTGCAAAGTGGTTGTTAGGGAAGTATTTTGCAGTTTCAACAACATTAGCCTTTATTTCTGGAACACTGAAGTCTTTGGCTAGGAATTGCATCAAATGAGCACTACAACCATATATTAGCTTGGGACTCTCTTCTAAATAATTTCTTCTCATCTTGGATACATTTGTAGCATTGTCTGTGTGACCAAGCTGCATGCTAGACATTTGAATTTTATTTCACAGTTTGTTATAGCTTTTACTGTTGCTACTTGTAAGTATTTTGCTGTGTGTGCATTTCCTGATGTATCAATTGTTTCTGTAAGGAAGACATTCCTTTCTTCTGTTGTCACATAAGCACCTACAACAGGATCATTGTGGACATTGCTCCACCCATCAAGACTCGGGTTAACAATTTTACCCTATAGACCTTTTGCATACTGCTCAATTTCTCTTTCATACGCTGTATCCAACAGTTTGCCTGCAACATCTGTTCTGTTGCATCAACTGTATGCTGGGCTTAATGACTGAACCACGTTAAGGAAGCGTGGGTTCTCAGTCATGCAGCAAGTAGAGTTTGTTGCATAAACAAGCCGGACAATTTTTTGATCAATTACGTCTTTTTGTAATCTGCTGGGTCTTACCACAAACTTATCTATGGTGGTTTCTGGATGATGGAGATTTTTTTTCTTTTTTCCTTTTTGCTACAGGTGGTATACTGTGGCTATGTGACATTCATGATGTGACTGAAACACAATCATTGGCAGATAACTCTGAAACTATAAAAAATGATGGTGATCTTGAAGGTGGATAGTCTTCAGAATCCTGTATATTGAGGGTGGATTCTCCTAAATAAAATAAGTCAATGCCGTTATTTAATTAATATTACCATACTGCTCATTTAGTATTACTCATTGTATTCACTGACACTCAGTACTACTTTAAAGGTGAGATCTGCCTATTTCAGCTTTGTATTTTGTATTACAACTGCATCTAAAATGATAGTACCATAGAGTAACAACTATATTTTTTTTTCTCAAACATGAGAATTCAGGAATAGTCCAGAAGGAAGACAGGAAGTCCTAAAGAGAGAAGTATGAAATAAAAAAGTTTACCAACCTGAAGATCCTGCATGTTCAGACCAGTTCCTTTCATCATCATCAATGCAGCTTCATCCTGAGAAGGAACACTTCTCATGATGTTGTTTCATTTGGGCAACCAGGCCTTGCATTTCTTTGTTGCACTGTTTGCATTTTGGATGCCTGTCTTTCCCACAGGTAGAGGAACTTCATTAAAATATTCCCAAACTGGGTCTCTTTTGCGGTCTGCTGCCATTGTAGGTTTTCCTTTCTAGTGAGAGAATGGTATGGTAGATCTCAAATCAATGAAGGCTACATTCAGAAAGATCTCAAGACTTCTGGAATATGCCGCTCAAACACTTTCACTTTTGGTTCTCCTGTCTGTCCCTCCCTTGTCACATTTATCTCCAGACTTTCTCCTTGTCCAGATCTATTCCTCCCCCAACAATCTTCTATTCATTGAACTTTTTGAAACTTTGCTCTTTTAGAGAGAGGTAAGGGATTGACTCTGTGTACACAAATTTGCAGCAGGACAGTAGAAATGAGGTCTGTTATTTCTCACCTCTCTCTATATAGATATAGCTATTTATTTATTTAAAAACATTTTTGTTGTTAACAAGCATGTTATCTCTGGAGACACAAATCCACAGTTCTTAAACTGTAAAACTAAGCATATCTGATGGTATCTTCTAGACTAAGCACTGAGTCCCATTGAGTAGATAGAAAGATTAACCTAAATAATCTTTACAGAAGCCCTGGAGCCCTATAAGATTGGGTCCCTAATCCATGAACTATTGGAACTCATTTACAAAACTTTTCTTAAAATTACATAAATATATCGTCTCATACTGTAGAATTAGAATTTATAATCCCTATTCCATGATGAGATATCTTTGAGCGATAATGTATCTTAATTAAAACTGTCTTTAGATAGGTGTTTTCCTCAAAAAGCATTTTATCAAAAAAATCCTGTTTAAATTTTAAAAAATCCTATTTATTTTTTAAAATCATTAATTTTTATCCATCCTGCTTTCCCTACTCTTCTCGATCTGGTGGAGTACAGGAGTCGCTGCTTGTTGATCCCCCGGTAAGTGTAGACAAGCCCTAAGTGAGCTAACCAGTCCTGCTTTCTAGATCTTTTATAGAGGACGACATCCCAAAAGTTTAGTAACACGTGTCATATGGGACAACTTTCTCTTTTCTATTCCTCTTTCACTAAACTCTTACTTGTGTTTAAACCCTGTGAGCATGAGGGAGTATATTGAGTCAGGCTGCATTTCGTCTTTTTAATTCCCAACATTCCTTGTATATTTTTCCAGTATTCTTATCTTTGCTATTTCCCTTGACTTCAGACCAGACTGTCAGATCTAACACTTTCATTCTTAAATTGATGGACATTTCTCCAGTAACTACCTGGATTATTACACACAGCAGTGTCATTAGAAATGCACCACATGCAATTCATAGTTCTTACTCAGTCTGTCCGGCTCTCCCATTTTATATGGACAGGGTGCCCTCTCTTAAAACTCAATTAGGAGGCAGCTGAGGAGTCACAGGTACACTGGATCCTGTTCCTCTTAAAGGGGCCAGTTACAATTTTTCCCCTAATTTTATTTTGACTGTTAGCAACCTGAAGTCAAACAGTTAAGAGGTAGCTTTGATCTTGAACTTTGGTTGTGGGTACTGTGGTAGAGGCTGAATTTTGCCATGATACAGCCTTAAAAATAGCCATTGCAAAACTAAAACTCCTTTCTCTTCGTTAAATGTCCTCCCTCCAATTCTCCTTTAAAACCCATGACTCTTGATTAATAAAATAGTATGATCTCCTTAGTTCTCTTCTGCCACATCGCAACCACTTCCATATTTTGTATTGTATTTTTCTGTGTTAGATTTAAGCAGGTCCGATTTGATCTTAAAAGTAACACTGAATATATTTGTCATAAGTAACATCTAACATTACTATATCTGAAAGAAAAATGGCTTTAGATTTACTTTGTGTATAGTCAATTTCACTCATTCACAGGCATAGTCAATTAAATAGGTTTATGTTCCACAGTGGAATTCACTAGCACAGAGCCAAGTGGTATCCCATTAACTTTTTAGTTAGATATTAGATCACATTGCAGGATTAGAATCTTAGCCCTTCCACCCATCCCCCTTTTAAAAAAAATAATAAATTGAAAATAACTTGTGATTGTAAAACTACCAAAGCTAGCAGGAGCTGTTAGGCATTGGTGTAGCACCTGAAACTCTTTTAACTTCATGTAAGTCAGTGCCATGCATGTGTGTGGAGCTCTGTTCAACACTGCAGAATTACTGGAATTTTATTTGGAAAATATGTGTTTGAAATAATTTTCTGAAGTTTTTCTTTTTGCACCCTATTTTCAGTTTATGCAAATATTACCAATCTTTAGTTCCATAAGTTGTGGAGATTTTTTAGATTAATTTCCAGATTTTTTTGGCATATTACTTCTGCAAACTAATCTTTCATACCACAAAAAAAATTCAAAATGAACCAAACACTTGACTTATTAGTTCCTAACATAAGCAGAGCAACAGTTTATAAATACTATATGCTATTATAGATCTGCATATACATCCTGTCTTAAGATCCAGTGTAAACTTTGTGGTATGTTTCTGTGTATCGGCTTATTTATTTTTTGAGAGGTATTATAAAGGACTGATTTATGAGTTCTGTCCACTTCTAAGAATTATCTGGAATTTTAGATTCTGGATGCAAACTTACATTTGTGGACCATTTCATATTGATGATCTTAATTTACAGTCAAGAATACTGAGATCTGTTTTTTCTAAAGTTTCTGACTTGTATAGATATGTTAGGTATTTTGTGAACATCTGTCTGAATTATTTTTCCAGCTATGAATGGTTTCATGTAGTTTAGATTTGATTGTATAGAAACCAGACCTAAAAATGGTTTTGCTTGAGTCTACTTTAAAATTAAATCTGTTTGTTTTTCCTTGTGCATTCTGCCAAAAAAGTGGGCACTATGCTGCCAGTTAATTTTTCCCTCCCAATGACTTCTGACCAGTGGCAAATGTTCATACCATAAGTCACTAGAGAGCCTAGAAAGAGAACAGAATGTCATCTAATGAGTTTTAACAGCCTACTAAACAAACTACTATACCACTTATTTTCCCTCCTGTCAACTAAACAGACTTGCAGAGAAGAAATTCTTAAAATATGCTTAGTTCTTGAGAACATCTAGTTTTGTGTTCGATGTAAAAGTTGACAAAACTTGCACTACTCTAACTCTATGTCCATTGCTGCTGTTACCAAACGTCTGTTTTGTATCCATGACTTAATTACAGAAAGTGAAATTATTTTATAACTTAAAATAACTGATTGAAAAACATAACCATCTCATCCAATAGTACTGATTATTCGGTTTATGCAGAATCATTATGTAATATAAGTAAGCAGATTGATATACTGTGCAATACCTCAAAAAAATAATAAATCTCTATTACATTTGACTCATTATCTTGGAAGTTAAGGTTGAGTCAGGCCATCCACACCAGTACCTTGTTTGTTTGTTCTCACTCAGCATATTTCTAAAATTTACCTTTTAAACTCTTTCATCTCTTCTGTTAAAAACTCTGAGCGCTCTTCAGGCACTGTGCTTTATATAAAATTATTAAAACTGATATACAGACTACCCTATGAAAATGAGAGAGTCTGTTGTTTTTATCTTTTTAAATGACATCCCATTTTCTCCATTCAATGCTAACACATAATCAGACCAATTTTCCATTCTCTAGTAGTAACAGTATCAGGCTATCCTGTTGGAAAATGTGAGTACAGGTCTAATTTTCACATTTTAGAATCAACTCTTAAATATAGATATGCGTAAAATAGCGTATTAGTATTTTCACAATTGATCACTGTAATATGCTGAACATAGAATACATATAAACTTAAATTCATGGGGAAATGATACTATATAAAATCTTAACAGGTGGTATCATCTAACAAGCATGCCATTATTTCTTGATCTTTTATAGTACTTCTAATACATTGTAAGAGCTCAGGAAAATTCCCAAAGAAGAGCTTTAAAAAGTACTTCATGAGCTTAAGTAGAATCTTATCAGAGTTTTTTCCCATTTGAACTTCAAAGTCTCTACTGAGCAGGCTGAACAGAAGATTCATTTAGAAGTGAATGAGAGGAAATCTACATTTAAATGCTTAGCTCATGCTAATAAACCCACACTATTTTAGTATTCTACTCTCCAACAAGGACAACTAGCAAAAGCCAGTTAAATGGTTAAAGATGCCTGAAGACTTCAGTTTAACTTCATAATTAAATTATTGAATATGTCACTTTTTTAGTTAAGAAATTGTTCAAGTTATTTATTTGTGTTCAAATCCATATTTTGCCCATCATGTTTGGAACAAATATAAACTGTTATGCTAGTTAAAAATCTTGTTAAAAATGCCTGTCTAAATATGCACTACCAGGATACAGATGTGTATATACTTTAATTGCTACATAGTAACTCCAATTAGTCTTTGATTTATTTTGCAGTGGAAATGTAGGGCTTGAGAGATCATCTAGTCCAGCCTCTTGCATTTTGGCAGGACCAAGTACACCTAGACCAGTGGTGGGTGATCTGCGGCCTGTCAGGGTAATCTGCTGGCCAGCCGCCAGTTTGTTTACTGCCTGCAGTTCCCAGAGGCCGCAGAATGGTGAGCTGCAGCCACCGGGAGGTGCGGGTAGCCATGCAAATGTAAACAAACTGTCTGGCGGCCTGCCAGCGGATTACTCTGATTGGCTGCAGGTTGCCCCCCACTGACCTAGACTATGCTTGGCAGGTTTTTGTCTAACCTGTTCTTAAAAATCTCTAGTAACAGGGATTCCACAGCCTCCATTGGAAGCCTGTTTCAGTGTTTAAGTATCCTAAGGCCTGGTCTACACTATGCATTTAAACCGATTTTAGCAGCGTTAAACCGATTTAACGCTGTACCCATCCACACTATGAGGCCCTTTATATCGATATAAAGGGCTCTTTAAATCGGTTTCTGTACTCCTCC